>NC_071667.1:66000384-66305000 GCF_028554725.1 Zeugodacus cucurbitae
GTTGTATAAAAAATTAAGGTTAGATTAAGTTAAAATCACTGGCCCTGGCGAACCACCCCTAGATTTTTAAAATATTGAGTGTTTTTGTTCAAAATATTGGACAAATAGTGGCTAGAAACTATAAAAAGAAATGTATTAAAATATTAAACTACAATAAGTGAATGAAAATTTTTAAACAATTACATGAAACACTTTACTTTTTTTTGCTCGTACTTCCTGAATACCCCAAAACTGTTTTATTATTGTTTTAATGACCCAAATTCGAGCTTGTCCATTTTTCATTTATTGTCTGTTAACAAAAAGCTATTTAATTAAAGAATTATTTTGTGAAATTCGAGAAATCGCGAATTGAGTGAACCAGAAAACAGCCAACATATACATACATTTTGGGATCAATAACCAGTAATTGAATGATTTTAACTGTACACAAAGAAGTGTGTTAACGGAATTGTTAATATTTTTAGTATAAGAGCCAGTGGGCAAAAACATAGATTTATTGCCGAAATGTCGTCGGTAATGGCATAAGAAGCTGATTTATATATGCGAATTTATCCATTGAGAGAATCTTAAATTGTTGATTACGCTTCAGCAAGACTGGTCCCCAAACTAAAAACTGTTGATTTTTCCATTAGTTTGAAGGTCATTCGCGAAGTGCGCATAAACATGAACATACTTAGATATATATACTCACATACAAACATGTATGTTAGTTGTGGGGGGATAATGAAGCGGGAAGCACTAATGCAAATGGGATTAATAAAAATCTAGAATTGGCAACTTGAATTTTGAAAGAAACTTGTGTAAGAATTCTAAAATTATAGTGTTCTTGTTTTTTTGTCCGCGCTAACAAACAAACTAACAAATAAATGTAGCGCAGTAGTGCCAAGGAAAAACACATAAGTATGTATGTTCGTTTATATGTATATGGATATATGTATGTGTCCACGTGTGTATGTGTGTGCGTGTATTTTTAGCTAAGCAGACGTTTTTTGCAACGAATAATTTCTTTATTTGCATAAATTAGCACATACGCGCACATAAAAACCTGCAGCGCTGAGTAACAGGCCAAAATATGTACACTATATTAAATGTATGTATGTCATAAACTAGATGCAAACAGCAAACAGGTCATCTTTATAAGAACGAATTTAATAAATAAAAAGTTCTAATGCCATTTCAAAAGTAAAGTTGTCTCACCAGAACCAGAAGTGGTGACTGGAGCGTCTTCTTTATTCGCTGACATATTCATAGAAATGCGATATTCATACATACATACATAAATATTACTGCAGACACAGCTTCGTAAATACATATGTACTCGTATGTGGGTGGGTGGCGAAGCGCATGCGTTATACGCTTGAGAACATGCTTCATTTACTGTCAAGCCAGCGCGCACGTGCTACTGTATTTACAGCAGATGACTTGCGTTACACTTGAGGTAACTTCATCCGTTAGCAAAAACATATGGCACTCAAGAGTGGCTCAAAACTTCTCCCAAGCTTATATGTCTAACTTTCCTCGGCTGCAGCAGTTAAACTGATGTCATTTTGCTTGTGACTTTCTTTGACATTAGCCGCTTGTTGCATAAATTTTGCACCAATCAGCCGGTTTCGGCTGGCAACACGCGTTCACATCACGTCATGGCTGGCGCGAAAGTGTTGGCTGGAATATTTCTCCTGCTAGTCAACATGTGTTCTTACCAGTTTTGTTGGTGGCAGTCACGTAACGGGTTGTCAGTCAGCTGCTACTGCTATCGGGAGTCTGTGCCCGATTTTCGCTGCTAAACAGCAGACAATGCTGCTAAAGTCCAGTGGTGATCCCACTGAGTTATTGCATATTAATTTCCGCCAATCTAATACTTCAGCTGAATTGTTCTTTTTGTTTACTTTTAATTTTAATGGATCAATGCTTAAACATCTGCGCTCATAAAACATGATAGCTGGGTGCCCGAATACCCCATAAACTTCGAAATTTCTCAAAATCAAGTTTAGTTGTTATGATCTGACGGCAGAGATACATATGTATGTATATATCTAAACATATTTATGTTGGTAAACATACATCAGTAAATATAAACATACATTTGGTTAAGATCAGAATGCAGTTGTTGTGGGTATGTTGATCTACTTTGTCATGTATGCGCTCATAACATTTTCGCAGTTCAAGCGGCTTTAGAATACTCATGCAAAATCAATGACTTTAAAGAATATGAAATATATATTGTATACTAAAATATCTGATTGTCTGGTATATAGAAACTACTGATTACAAACATTTTGAATTACAAAGGATTGTCCGCATTCCCCTGACGTTTACGTAAAAAAGTTATTTTGTTTACATTTCGGATTGATTTTTATACTCTCGCAACATGTTGCATGACATACGTAACACCTAAAACTAATTGATATAGAGTTTAGAGTAGAGAGTGATCAGGATGATGAGACAAATTATAGATGTCTGATTGTTTGTATGTTGGTATTAGGAATCGGTGAAATCGGAACATTTCCATACACAAAATTGCCTTAAGGGTCTATAGGAGGATTTTCAAAAAATCGATTTTTTTTTTGCGTTTTCTTAATATATATATATCTGAGTATAGACACACAAAGTTTCAAGTCGATCCGACGAATATTTTCAAAGTTATAGACACATTAATGAAGGTGACTTGTAAAGTGCTTTCAAAACTTAAAACTCGTTTTTCTCGAAACGGAGTTTTCAAAGTCGGTGAGCAAGATTTCTCAGAAACTCTCCGTCTGAAATTTTTACACAAGCTTCTTAACTATATTTTTTTAGTAATTAATCGAAGGATTTCCCCATCCGATGAAAATGTCTTATTTTTATAAACAATTAAAGACCCAAATTTTGGTCGAAAATCGAACCTTTTGCTTTGAGTAGCCGCCATTTTGTCAATTTTTTTTTTTTTTTGCTAATTCCTTCGATCAATCACTAGATTATTTATTATATTAATGAAATTTATTTGGTTTTTGCATTTTAGATGATCCAGTCCAGAGATATCGTGCTCTCCGCAAGAGGCCTTTTTTTGCGAACCTCTGCAAAATTGGCAATAGATTTGCTTAGAAAAAATTCTTGAAAAGTGCTTTTTTTCGACCTCTTATAAAGCCAATAATAAAGCTATAGTACAAGAGATCACTACAAGTAAGGGCATCTCTGACTAAAAATTTTCGGATAAGTTGTATAGATCTTGCAAACACTTTAGTATCCCATAAAGCATTATAAAACTAGAATAAACCATGCCCACCCGCCATAAAGGGGGTTTGTTGAAAACTACTTAGAGACTGCAGTTGAGCTTCCCTAACTCGAATCACCATAATCCACAAAAAAAATCGAATTAGAGAGACTTCGAGTTATAGAATTTTCATTGAAACATGCAAATTAAAAAAAAACTGTAAAATATAGGTTTATACACAGTTTTATTTATTTACTTCGCATAAAGATTTACTATGTATTCTGAAATTGTTTGGTTGCAGTTTGCTAATGTTGGCTCTTGACATCTGTATCCCATGCATTTGTTACATGATTTATGCAATCTATAAGTGTAATAACATATTTTTTGTTCGCCTCCATACGATATGGAGGGGCTATTAAAATTCTGCATCGATAGCAAAATTTAAAATTTTCTATTATGCCCTGGTCGAAAAGTTCGATTTATGGAAGGAAATTTTAATGAAATTTGAAACGCTATTGCCAATTCAAGAGGTCGAGTTATGAAGAACTTCGAATTATAGAAATTCGAGTTACGGAAGTTCAACTAAACTTACTTTAACTACGTTAACTCACATCGCATTAAATTGCATTTAATTTGATATTAAAATTGGGAAGCGTGGATCACTTTTGGATCAAAAACTATATCTCAAGACCCATTCACCAAATTTCAGGTAGATTTTTTAGATATCATTACCTGTTCTTACGTCATAAAAATAGGCAAATTGGTTTCAAACAACGCCTATGCAATATATAATATTAAAACACCAGTGATGCTATCGTAACAAAACATTGCATAATTGAGTAATGTATGGGGAATGTTGTATAACTCATCTCAAAATTTGTGAAATCGAAGTATCTATAAATTTTCAAAGTCTCAGATACCGAATATGAGAACCTATGTTCTACGTATAATTTTTTACCAAAAATATCTGCTAACAATTTGCCAATAATGGATCATTACTTCTCCTAGCTCCCATATACCTGCATTATATTATGATTTGCAAACTTCCGTTGGGCTTTATACCGTATATGTCGTTTAATATGTGATATATCTTAAGGTGTTAAGAGTAGTCAGGATTTAAAAAAATCGATTTTTCTCTTTTTGCATTTTCGTTAAGTGTTTGAGGTTGATCCGATAATTACTCTTCGAGTTATTCGACAAATAACAAAGAGCGCTCAGACACTCCAACACGCTATTGTGAAACTTTAAATGCGTTTTACTCAAAACTATATTTTCTGAACTGGTGACAAAGGTAACTCGAAAACCGCTCAGTAGATTTTAATTAAATTTCTACAGCTGTTAGAATACATAATTATCATGGGCCTGATCGAGCTTTTTATTTTTCCTCAAAAATTTCAATTTTTAAGACAAATTAACTATTGATTTTTCTCGAAAATCTAGAAAAAAAATTCCTGAGGCCGCCATTTTATTGATTTTTGAAAAAAAAAACAAAAATGCTATAAATTAACTATTAATAAAACTATTATAATTTTTCTTATCCGATTGGTTTTAAATGAATCTCAAAGGACTTATGATTGTCACAGCAAGGACCTTATTTTGGAAGTGGATCAACACAAGCAACTGAAAATTCTATTTTTTTCGTATCTCTTTACCTAATAGAATAATTCTTACAGTAATCTCAATTTCAAAGGATATTTGATATTAAGAAGGCACATTCCTTGTTAGTTGTATAAAAAATTAATATATATAGGGTGATAACGGTTAACAACCTGAACAAGTTGAGCCTCAATATTACTGTTAAAGTACATTTACATATGAAATAATCTCGTTCTAAGCTCGTTTAATAATCTAACCGTTATCTAATTAACTGTCAAAGGTGTTGTAATATTACATCCCATTCCCTAACTGTCGGCGATTTTTGTTAACTACCGCGAATCTGGTTTATTTTCCGAGATTTATTTTTAATCCTTGCATTATATCGTTTCTTAACTACAGATTATCGAGTTAAGCTCTTAAATGAATATAATCTTATATGTAAATATACTATTAGATATTTGATTGAATATGTAAAAAACAAATTGACCTCAGCCAAAGTTACTCAAGGTCGTGTAGGAATTACTATAAATAAAAGTTATTAGTACTAATTTACTATGCAAGTATGCCCTCATAATATTTATGCTTAGAATGAGCCCGCATAAATATGTAGAACACAATTTTTGAATAGCTCCACCACCGCGCAAGCTCTGAAGCTGCCCCGACTTGTATACTTACGAGGGCGGTATAAATTAA
Source organism: Zeugodacus cucurbitae (assembly GCF_028554725.1). Classification (NCBI taxonomy): domain Eukaryota; kingdom Metazoa; phylum Arthropoda; class Insecta; order Diptera; family Tephritidae; genus Zeugodacus; species Zeugodacus cucurbitae. The sequence goes on from NC_071667.1 coordinate 66,005,861, forward strand.
AGGGAGCTGAGTAATTATTTATAAAAAAATTATAATTACAATTACTTTATTCAAAATAATTTCCGAATGTTGGAGGCCAATTAGAGTGTTTTTAATAATTTGAAGCTATATTTTTCACATACTTTCTTCAGACGCTTGCAATCTTCTACATAAAAATTGCCTCAAAACTTTCAAACCACTTTATGTTTTTGCCAGCGACTTCTATTCAATGTCGGCTTTCAACTTATTTTTTTTTAAGTGTCTACAAATATCGTACCCTTAACACAATAATAATAATTATTAATTATAATTAAGAAAAGTAGATTAGCATATTTTCTGATTTTAGTTGTCAGGAAACATAAAATTTAGATTTATTTTCGAAAACTAGTTGTATAATCAGCCAGCGGTAATGAAAACAATAATTGGTTTTTCAGTGAATATGTATATTGTTAGGCATTTCTTATCTTTCTTTATCCGCCAAAGACGGCAATGTAAAAAATGACAAATGCATAATTTTCCAAATGAGTTACAATAGCTGACTGCGTGTCGCGCAGGCCTTTTCAGCTCAAAGTACTATAAAAGACAATGGCTTGGCAGATTGCGAGTTAGTTGAGATCGTCAACCCTTTTGGATACTAACGGTAGTTGCAACGCCAACAAAGCGCTTGTTGAACACATAAATAACGGAAGTTTAGATTTTTCAAATAATTTTGCATTTCGTACGAAGTTTTTTTATTGTTTTGCAAGTGTTTGTGGAGCTGCGCTATAATGCATTTTTTCGAGTTCTTCAAACTGTGTCAGAGGTTAATTTTCTTCTTGCCCTTAACAACGGCTAATAGTCCTGATAAGACTACAGCTCCCTCGAGCGGTAAGTGTGTTTTCAAGTTTTATGTGTTTTTGTTGTTAATGTGAAAATAATTAAAATTTTTCAAAAAAAAAAAAAAAAATAAAAAATCTTACAATATTAATATAGCTTAATCTCAAGCAATAACTGGTGTCTCTAATGACTTTTGTGTACTTTGAAATCATTTTATTTATTTTGTTGTTGTTGTTTTTCATTGACCATTTGTTTTTGTAATCTTCATCCTCGTTACGCTTGACTAACTGTCGAAGAACGGTACTCAATATACATATGAGGGCCAATTCATATAATTAACCACTAGTAGCCGCGTATTAAGCGTTCGTACTGCCCTCTTGCCGGTATAAGTAGTTCCGTAGCTGTCAAAGATTTCCGTAGGCGGGTTTTGTAGCTGTGCAAATATGTACTTACATACATAGGTATGTAAGCTAGTACTCAGTTATTCACAACAAGCGTATAGTAAGCTTACCAGTGATCGGTGATTTATGAGCTCTGTGCTGAATTTTGAAAAAATGCTCATAAATGCTGTGTTAGGAAGTATATCAACGTATAAGTATAGTTATTGTGAATTAAGTTTAAATTTAGCAGTATAAAAAAACTAAAATAGTTTCGAAATTCCTTATTTTAGGTTTTTTGTTGGGTCGAAAAAAAAATTAAGTGATTCTTTAGAGCCCATTAAATCTTGACGAGTGCTTATTCGCAATCAATAATAATATTGAGATTTAAGAAACTTAAAAACAATACCTTTTAGGGGGTTAGGGGTAGTCAGAGACACGAAATAATGAGAATTTTTAGTATTTTGTTGCTATTAAATCAGGTCAATGTTGAAGTCACAAAAATTAAAAAAAAATATAATTTCGAAAGTTATAGCAGTTTGTGTTGACCCAGTTCAAAAAAAGGTCCTTGCGGTGACAATCATAAGTTCTTGGAGATTCATCTAAAATCAATAGGAAAAGAAAAATTAGATTTATAAATAGATAATCCTGGGCCTGATCGAAGCTTTTTTCATTTCAAAAATTAATAAATCGGAACCTCAGGAAATTTTTTTGTCTAGATTTTCGGGAAAAATAAAATCTTAAAAAATCGAAATTTTGAAAAAAAAAACTGATGCGTGGAGTCCCTACGCGCGGAAGAAGTTATACTTCTTAGTGATATTTCAAAAAATGCACATCATTTTGTATGAAAGAAAACTAGCGAGAGGGAAAGGATAATAATATGGTGGAGTGACCAACACTTTCTTAAATTCACGTATGTTTGAATCATTTGAATCACTATTCACTGTGTACTAATACTACAAATAGTACGTCAATATTATATAGAACACGAATTAATTAGTAAATGAACACTGTCTACAGAAATGATCCTGTGAAGTCTTAACTTTTCAACGGCTAACGCAGAGTATTTCAACCAAAAGTCACACAAAATAGATGAGAATTCGCAGAAATGAAACAGAAACGAAAGTAAAAAAAATAAAGCGTACGCATACAATCATACATATGCGTACACATGTGAATATGTCACCAACCAAAAATTTACACATTGTTCTATAAAAACAAGAATTGCTCAAATAGCATAAGCAAGTGCTTTATGTTCTCTGCTTTACACTCAATCACTCTCTCTCTCGCGTCAATTTTTCAACGCTATTCCCTCTCCACTGAAGCGTTAAACAATTATCGCAAACTTTTTCGAAGTCGTATTAGAAGTATAACTTCAAAAAGCTTCGATCAGACCCAGGATTATTATGCATTCTAAAAGCTGTATAAATTTCATTAAAATCTACTGAACGATTTTCGAGTTACAGTTGCCATCAGTTCAAAAAATATATATAGTTTTGAGGAAAACGTATTTAAAGTTTCACACTAGCGTTTTGCAGTGCCCGAGCGCTCTTTGTTCTTTGTCGAATAACTCGAAAAGTAATTATCGGATCAACTTCAAATTTTCAGATTTTTTTTTTTTAAGATATTACACTTAACGAAAATGCAAAAAAAAAAAGAAAAATTGATTTTTTCAAAATCCTGGCTAACCTCTAAAACCCCTTAACTTTACTCTCAGTAACATTTTAATTTGAGTATTAGTATTTTGTGAGTGTGAGACTGACAGACAAAACAGTATTTTTTGTTGAATAACCAAAATTAAAGATTTTTTAGTGAATTTATAAAATAAAATTATTTAAAATGAAAATTTAGAGTGTTTTTGGAAAGTCTCACTTTTTTCTCATGGCGAATACTTCCGAATTCTGAGTGTAACAAAATTTTGAAAACTACGTGTAATACCTTTTTTACCAGTAAACAGTTTTGAACAAATAAATTGAAATTAAATAAATCTCGTTTTATTTCAAAACTATTTTTTTGAAAAAAAAAATAAAAATAAAATCAAAGGGAATTGCGTTTTACTAACGGACAATTATACAATAGTTGACATGTGATACGTTGTTCAAGTTCTTAAAACAGACATTGTAGTTATCTGCTAAGAATGTAAGTAATTGTTGTAAAGTAAATGAGTTTAAATATGATAATAAAAGTTATGACTTTTGCAGTAAATATTTAAAGAGTTTACTCCCATTAAGTATACATACATACATAACTTCAGTTGACATTATTAATTGAAATGAAAATATTAAATAAGTTCGTAAAAAATATTGTTTTACTATTTTACGATTTTTTGTTATAAAATCACTATTTTATTACAAGATAAAAGCACAACTTTAACTCATTTAATAATGCAAATACGTTGTAATTATTTTTATCAGCGTAATATAAAATAATATTGCGTAATATAAAATATGATTGTAAAAGTGTAATTACTCTATTACATAAATCATTTGAAATCAAAATTAGAATAAAAAACGTTTTAAACTTTATTTTTGTCATCATCTAACCATCTAAGCACAAATTGGTTTTCATAGTGACGTATACGCCATGGTGGCTGGGCAGCAACAAATTTATTGATTCACACTTTGGTAAATTGCCATTACTTCTGCCAAGTAAATGTTCAGCGTTCATTGTTAAGCATTTTTAGAATGTATCGCACCCATTAAACCAACGCAATGCAATTCTTTTATGAAGCCATTAAGTCTGTGAAAGCAATTAGGTTATATTGTAGCAATTGTAGAAGTTGTAGATTTATTTAAAGCTTAGTAATTTAAGTAAATGCACTCTTCACAACTATTTTTTAATATTGAAATCCACACTTTAAATAAATAATTTAATCAGCGCATTTGCCAGATTACTTCATTAAGAACTTTACTGCTGGTATTATATCATTTTATTACTATAATTTTATTTTTATATAATTTCTTAGATATTAAAATGTGCAAATAGAGTAATCGTAAACTCCTAAAATATTACCTGCTTAGCAGGCGCATAAAAGCTGGAAAGCTGCTAAGAGTTTTATGATGCTCTTAAACTACTCATGCTATAGAAAATTAGCTTGTTATTGTTGTATTTTTTTTTTTTTTATTTGCACAAATATTTACTAATTGGCAAACGTGCATTGGCTGTTCTGACCAATTAAGCATTACGTGCCAGTTATTTGAGTGCTCTTTTTTTCTCGAAGAACTTCGGTAGAGTGAAACAAATGTTTTCAGTTGTTGCACATTTTTAAACGATTTTTATATTTTTTCAGTAGCACTTTTGAAGACACATTTACCCATGAATTGGACACAGTTGAATGGTAATTAGCAAATTTATTAAATTCAAAAATAATTGTTTTGACGTGGCACATTTATTTGGGTACAAATGTTATAATTTGTGGATTTGCGACTTTTTATTTTTATTTTATTTTTTTTTTAAGAAAAATAAATTTTGTTCAGTTGAATTGAAAAACAGTGTCTGAATTAAGCGAAAGAATATAGATATTGATATAACTTTAAGGTAGTAGTCTGCTTTACAGGCTTCAAAAAAATCGATTTTTTTGTTTTGTTTTAAATCTCTTGCAAAACTATCCAAGAATATTACTTTAAAATTCCAGAGGCCAATTCGACATGTTTTCGCAGCTAGAGCAGTTTTAGTGGCCGAGCGTCGAGCAGGTGCGAATGCGCAGGCAGACTTTAAAGCGCGTTTTCTCGAGTTTTCATTTTCACAAGAGTTAGAAAACGGTGCCGGCGATACAAAAAGAATATATGTCCGATCGAAAAAAACCAAAGTGATCTAGTTTCAGTATTAAATTATCTTCTATTTGAACTAGACAAAAGTAGTTGAAGTTGGACAGAAGTATTATTTAAACTACTTGTTCTGCAACTGAAAGTCATTTTTTTTTCTTACAAAAGTGATTTTTTTTTTTTCAAACTTCGAAAAAAATTTGAATTTTATAATTTCTTCGGTATTTTTTTAGTTCATAAAGAAAAGAAACTTATAAAAATTAAAAAAAAAATTGGTTCGACTGTTTCAGCTGCATCGCACGACCTCCATCACCGGCACCGATTTACAAGTGCAGACTCCAGGGCTCCAGAAAAATACTTACAACTTTGAAAAAATTTCAATATTTTTTAATAAAAAATATTGATTTTTAAGCCTGAAATATAGTAAACCATCGTCTTAAAATTCCGTTTACCGCAACCATTTCCTTGCTTTTCAAAAAAAATTGCTAAAAAAACGCTTTTTTTCGGCTTCTAAAGCAGGTTACTGCCTTAATAGTTTGAGAGAATTTTTGATAATTTTTGTACCACAGACTATGATTCTGTCCCGTTAAAACTTACCGATCCAAGCAGGTTTGGATCGCCGATATAACAGCCCTTGGTCGGATCCGAGTCAATCCGGGTATCGCAGAACCGGCTGTTGTGGGGTTTTATAGATTTTTTGATCCTGTCCTGATGAATCGATGAATATGATTTTTCCATTTAACGGTATTTTTTGGGTCATTTCGCCCATCTGCAATACCAATCGCCTCAGAGTGTCAAGAAACGTGTGCACCAATTTGCATCAAGTCAAGAGATAAACTTTTAATAAAGTAAAGCGCTTAAATATCGACTACTAATTAAAGAGAAGACAATATATCGTTGTTATAAATATTCATATATTGTTGCTTTTTGTTGTATTTGGTTTTAAATATTTACCATTTTTATGTGACTTACATTCAGTTTATATTAAATTTAATTCCTGACAAATGCTGTTACTAAATAACTATCTTTCGAAGCTCTGTATACATACATACGTTTGTATGTATATATATACACTTTATCACCTTCAAATTTGTGTCCACCCCCCAGCTTTTCATTCAATAACTCTAAAAGTGCTAAAAAATAAATCAATTGTGCCTTTCTTATGCTAATATCACCCGGAGTATCACTTTGAATTTCCCAAACACTTTGCACCGAAACTCTCATTTACCATTAGTTTTAGCCGTTTTGTAAGCACAAAATGTGGCCAACACCCCCAGCCCTGTATTGAGCGCACGCACCGGTTTACTAGCACCCGAAAGCGCACGCATACCCAGCGGCAAACCCTTGCCACAACGCGTGCGAAATCCATTGAAGAGATACATATTGTTCGAGTTGGCATTCATGATGGCGAATTCTTTCTTCTCGCCCTTGGGCACCAAACGAAATGTGACGCTCTTGGTTTTCAGTGGCGTCACACGATAGTTGAATGTGTGAAATTTACACTTTTGCGTATCATCACCGTTCTTGGGCTGGCAGCATGGTGTGGGCGCCTTATAGCCGGGCTTCTTGGCGCATGCGCCACCCGATTTGCCACCCTTGCCGCCCTTACCTTTATCGCTTTTGAACGTTTTCATCCTGCAAATAACGGGGAAATGCTTACATTTGCTTACAAAAGAAACACACTACAACTACACTATACAATAGCAACAACAACAACAACGTCAATATGCAATTACTATCACTGTTTACATTACTGGCTGAACTCGGTTAGTGTGCGATTTGTGTGTATGTGTGTGTGTTTTAGCGATTGTTTGTCGTGTTGTGTGCGTGTGTGTGAGTGTGCATGTGCATTTCTACCAAATTATGATTTACTGCATGGCTGCCTCCTTTACTTGCCGCTTATCGGTTAGTTTACATAATGGTTGGTGATATGCCTGCGCCTAATTGCAGCTGTAGAAACAATAAGCTATATTCCAAGAAAATGTCATCTCTGCTCTCGGTCGTCATATGCAAATAACACGCGTGAGAAATTTCATGAATAACAGATCTTATAAATGGCAGATCTGCCGGTAAAACAGCTGTTCATACTATGTTATTAGTAAAGATACATATGCAGATGAGTGCTTGAACCCAGCAGTAAAACGGTGTGACACAGTGCGAAACTGGACCATTTTGAACAAGTACTACACTAGTACGTATTAAGTAAATTAAGTTGAAAAGTGAACACTAACGTGCAAGTTATCTCAAATGGTCTTCCTGCTTTAGACTGCTCCAAAAAAGACAAATTTCTAGAAATTATATTCAGTGGTCTTATATAATTTCCATTTTAATGGTTTGTGTGAATATTTCTACGAGTTGCATATTTCCATTGCTTTGAGAGTGTCCCAATTTTTCTTTCTTTCTTTAAAGTACAAGTTATTCACTTAATTATATTAGCATATACCATCTGCTTCTGTGAATTTCAAGTCACAAGTATCTCTAACATCTCATTGACATCAGAGCGATTCGTGTGCGTTGGACTAATTTGAAACTAATTGCACAAGTAAATGGCTTATTACAAGTATTTATGGTTTACAAACTGACTTACATACATACATATGTGAAAAGGTCTCGGTGTCTCCAAATGATTACTAAGCGCAAACACTCCACAGCACTTTCGCTTTCACATGATTTTGTTAAAATTTAAATAGAGGAGTATAAGACGCACGCTGACGTCATACAAGTATGTTATGGTAATGATATGTTTGTTGTTATTATTGCTCGCATTTTCCCGCACATTTTCTTAAGTGACTAAGTGAGCGTTTAATTGCAAAATACATTGAATTATATCACCGGTAGCAGTGAAATTTCATGACGCGTGCAATGATTTTATGAAGCAGCACACTGTGACATTTTTTTTCGCTTATTTCTGTTTTGGTTTTTTTTTTTTTACTTTTCAGGTGGTGGTTGGAGCTATGACAACCCCGAAGAATGGCCAGTGAATAATCCGCAATGTGGAGGAGACAGACAATCGCCAATTGCCATCAACACGGATAAGGTGAGTTTTGATTATTTGTTGTTGAGTTGAGCGAGATTTGAAAGATAATAATTCGAGAAAAATATTATATAATTTCAGTACTAATAACACTGTGATAGTCAAAAAAAAAGACAAGACCAAATTCGACAACATTAAAAAAAATTGATTAAATTTCAGTTTTTTGGACATATTGGCTATAAGGACCCAAAAATCATTGATTTTGGGGTTTACAGTCATTTAAGAACTTAAAGACGGACTTATTCTGAGAAGCTTTGTCAAAGAAAGTTTACCAAAAAAGTCAACATTAAAAAAGTTAGAGACCGAAGAAAAACGTGCCTTTCTCTTACAATGGGCCACTTTGATGAAAAACTTCAACACAAATTTTTGTATGAAACCATGATTGTAACTCAAAAAAGTAATGATGCAGTTCGATTCGTAGGACCCGAAATAGGGGGAAACCGTCGAATTTGGTCTTGTCTTTTTTTTTTGAAAAAAAACTATCACAGTGTAATGATTAAATCCTGGTTCTGTTCCAATGCTCTTTAGATTATTTAAAACGAATTTGGGTTGTGTTCGAGTACTAAAAATATATTAGAATCTCGAAATCGTTAAACGTAAAGATGGTCTGATTCGACCTTTTCGATCTTGTTTAGGGCCTTTTTCAACTAGGACAACTAACATTATATTAAACATTATCTTAAAAATATGTTACTAATCGATACAATATTTGTACATATATCTCTTTTATAGACGGTAAATGCTGATATACCGCCCATTACATTCGCTTCGTACGATGTGGTTCTAGGCAACTATGTGGTTTTGGAGAACAATGGACACACTAGTGAGTATATAAAAGTAGAAAATATTGCATAAAAATGGAACACTTACTGAATTTATTATAAAACATTTGATAATTTTTTGCTTCAAATTCTCTTCAATAATCGTCTTAAAAATTTCTCACCCCACACACAGTCAAATTCAATGTACCACAAACAATTGAAAACGTTCCACCAACCATTACAAATGGACCACTTGAAGACATATACGAGGCCGCAGAGGTGCACTTCCATTGGGGTTCACCAACAAGTAAGGGTTCTGAGCATGTAATCAACCAGCGACGCTATGACGTTGAAATGCATATAGTACATATGAATAACAAATACGGCAGTGTGGAGGAGGCACGCGAATACGAGGATGGTCTGTCGGTGATAGGTGTTTTATTTAAAGTGGAAAAGGTAATTGACTTACTCACAACGATTATATTTATAAAATACTTTTCAAATTACTATTATTTAAAGACTGTCGCCAACCACGAACAACCCGGCCTGAGCACAATCTTCAATACGGTGCCGTATGTGACTCGTTACAATTCGTCAGCTTCTACGCAACAATTGATTTCGCTCGGCTCGCTGCTGTCTAACATAAATCGTGATAAATTTTACACCTATCAGGGTTCGCTAACAACACCGCCGTGTTCCGAAGCGGTCACATGGATTGTTTACCCCGAAGTCGTACCGATATCTATATTCCAAGTAAGTAACACTTATGTCTGCTTACATAATTTTATGTGGATTTTGATTCCCTAATTTATTCAAATCAGGTGAAAAACTTTTGGTTCGTGCGCGATTCGGAAGGTGGCAGGTTAGTAAACAACTATAGACCCGTACAACCGATTGGCTCACGTGACGTATACTACCGCAGTTCCAATGGAGATGAAGTGAATTACTACTTTTAATATGGCTTTATCACAGGCAATCAGAAAACTTAAATTCAGATATGGCATTTATAAATATTAGAAAGATTAGTTACAAAATAGAAAATTTTTTAAATTAATTTTTTTATTATTCGAAAGCTTTAAATTATTGGTTTAATTATTGTAAAATACTGTTAATTATATTAATAAAATTAATAAATCAGTAAAATTTAAAAGACTAATTTCGGTTTACTCTTATTTATTACTAATATAGTATAAATACAAAGAATTTGACGCATGTTCAAAGAATTGAAATATTAACCCAAATTTGTAACGATTTTAAATGATCTTGAACTTGTGTTACCCGCTGTTTGAAGAAGTGTACACATTTTAAGCGAAGCTGTAGTATACATTTAGGGTGTAGCTGTACCAAGTTATGATCTTGGTAGAACTACACAAAGTGTAATAAAGAAGTAAATTCTGCTCGAGAACTTACCTATAAAAAAACCTTCCAGTGCCCTAGATTTAAGCAAAAAATTAAAACATAAACCAATTAGAAGAAGCGGAAGCAAGCAGTTTACACTTATCTACCCATTACGAAAGTGATCATGACGTGAATTCAGAACAATAAAAAAACCCTGAAATAGTTAGGTGTTAATAAAAAACTAAAGAAATCTGCTTGGATAATTCATAAATTTTAAAAGAACGGTATGCTCACTGTGGAAGCAGACGTTGAATTATCAGCTATTTAGGCTTTCATGAAGATCATTCCTGCAGATAATTGCCTTAAGCACACTCTATATGAACCACTCGTATGACGCTTTGAATGATTCTGGTGATCAATAGTAGTTAAAGAGTTCAACTCGGCAGGAAATATCAAATTTACCGGTGATTCTATGAGGTGTACGGAGACGGGTAACCTCAATTGATGTAGAAAAAGGTAGGTGAAAATCTCAAATTTCTAGCCAAGAACAAAGTGTGATTAACAATTGTATACATACAACAAAAACAAAAGTACAGCTGTGTTCAAAATAATAATAGTCCTAAGTAGTCAATATTTGATTTGCTTATAAAAAGTGTATTAATTTTGTGTTGAAAATGAATACGAACATAACCGAAACATTAATTTTACATATTATATGGCTTTTATTACAGGAGTATCAAATTTACCGGTGATTCTATTAGATGTACAGAGATGGGTAATATAAAACAGCAAAATTTTTCAATAACGATAATAAAACTAAAATAGCTCGAAAATTCGTTGTTCAAAAAAACTTAGTTTTTTACATCTGGTTTAAAAAATTAAAAATTAAAAATTATGTATAGATACAGAGATATAAGGTTCAATACTTGGTCGAAAAGCCCCATTTTATAACACTACCGTTTTATATATAGAGTTGACTAGGCTTTCATAAAGGGTTTTAGGTATTTCTTCTCAAGAGTTCGCGATTATTGCTTTTCTGAATATCATCTCATAGGTTATCTATGGAATTGAGGTCACTTTTACAATTTCAATAAGACTCTAACACACGCACTTTTATTATTTTGAACACAACTGTATATATTATTGGTCTACAACTTTGCTTCCGCCGTTTTCCAAAACGATGTCTCTAGGGTCAAGCACTGGTCGATTTAATCGTTTTATATCGATCTTGGACATTTGTTTCAACATTAACCCAACAAAATATTTATAGATAGATATCTGTTTGCATCCCAAACTTATTCTCAACTGAAAATGTCACTTTTTGAGCCGAATTCTTGACGTGTGCGTGAATGTCTCTAGGGTCAAGCACTGGTCGCATAAATCGATTAAATCGTTTTATATCGATCTTGGACATTTGTGTCAATATTAACCCAAAAAAATATTGATGGAGATCTGTTTGCATCCCAAACTTATTCTCAACCGAAAATGTCACTTTTTGAGCCGAATTTTCGACATTTGCACGGAATACGCATGCTGCCAGAAAGAATGGTCAAAAGTAGTAGCTAGCGGCGACCAATATTTTGAATAACATTTTTGTACAAAAAAGCCTTAAATTTACAAAAACAAAAAAAAAGGGGGAAGCAAAGTTGTAAACCAATATTATTTCGTTTTAGTAACCCCAAGTATCTATTTTCCTACCTTTATTGATATTTTCAATTAAAAAGCGCTGCAACTTCAGTGTGTTTGTGTCTTTTATTTTTGTTTCATTTCGATATTTAAATATTTTGTTGTTTTTGTGTGTTGTTACTTAAACTGCTCGAAAACTATATCTCTGTATATCAGACATTTATGCCACCGATCGACTGATTAACTTACTCTCTTATACACAATCTACATATTTACAATTTAAAATCTGCATTTTTATTTTTTTTTTTTTTTTTTTTTTGTTTGGTGGGGTGAGAAACAACAACTAGCTGTGGTTTACTTATGCGCTAAATTTTTAGGTACATTTTCGCGTCCAAACTATCAAAGTTCTCAAGAAATATATATATTTAAACATATTTGCAATTAAGAGAGCTTCAGCAATTCTCTTAACTAAAATTAACCAATTTTATTTATAAAATATTTTTTTTTAATTGTTCTTGATTGCGGAAAAACTGTAATTTTTTTTGATTTTGTCAAAAATTGTTAAGTGAAGTTAGGCTATTTTTGTGCAATTCAACCGCTTAACAATATCGCTCTATCTTCGTGTAACTTCGTGGTCTATCCAACTACCGTTTTACAGCACCATCATTTTTTAACCATATTTTTTTGTTATTTTTCATTTTTGTTTTTGTAATTAAACTACATATTTAAGCTTTTGATTTTGCTGCCTGTTGATTTACTGGCCATTTCACTGGTTTTTATGCGTTAAAAACAAATCACAGTTGTATGCGCTGCAGCTTCAATGTACCGGGCACTTGGCACAACGCTTCGGGTTTAGTGGCATGGCTTTAAAATTAACACATTCATTTAAATAATAATTAAAAGCGAATTGAAAAATTTTGCTAATACACTAATTATAAATAAATAATTTTTTTTTAGTTTTTTGTTTGTTTTTTGCTTGATTAAATGTGCAGTTTTTTTTCCACACATATTATTATTTTTGTGTTTTTCTCAGCAGTTATCATTTACGTATATTTGTGTTTTTGTGTGTGTGTGTGTGTCTAGTACATGTCATGCAATTGCATTATACACTGCTTACATACATATTTATTTATTTTTTTTATTTAGAGATTTTGCCTGTGAAATAAAAGACATAAGAAGAGAGAGAGAAAATAATAATAATTCAGCATTGCGAAGTTATTCATTTAGTATTACAATATGTGCTAAACATGCCAATCGGAGGGGATAAAACCAATCTTTGTTTGTTGTCAGTCGAACTGTACAGAGAGGGGAAGGTAATGCATACATACGTTTTGAATGTGTGTCTTCAGCAGCAGCGTTTTAAATTGAAAATCACTTCCAATATTTTCATCAATATTTTGTATTTGTGTTGTTGTCTTACTTTATTGTTGTTATAATTATTATTTTAGGTTTTTGTTTTTTAGTTTTGAAGCATTAAAGCATAGCACATCACAGCGCAAAGCATACGCCTAGCCGTTCTAGACAAAGTGTGTCTTTTCAACTTGCTGTAACACTTAGTTTAGCGCATAAAACATTAATTTGTTGACATTGAAGGTTTTTGATTTTATTTATATTTTTTAATAAAAAAACGACAGGGTAAGTCTAGCTAAAACTGGTTGATAATATGGAAATGAATGATTTGTCATGGTTATGTGTTGTATGTTAAGGGATAGTCAGGATTTTCAAAAAAACATTTTTTTTTTGCATTTACCTTCATATCTTCAAAATAAAAAAAATTTTATTAGTATTTATAATTTTGTAATACATAATAATCCTAGGCATGATCGAAGCTTTTTTGTATCGATTTTTTAAGATCAATTAACTGTTTATTTTTCCCGAAAATATCGAAAAAAATTTCCTCAGGCCGCCATTTTGTTTTCTGAAATTAAAAAAAAAAGTTTCACCAGGATTATCTATTTATAAAACTAATTTTTCTTTTCCGCTTGAGTTTAGATGAATCTCCATAGACTTATGACCGCAAGGACCTTGTTTGGAACTGGATCAACACCAACTGCTATAACTTTGGAAATTATAATTTTTTTGGCGAAATTTTTTATTTGTATTTTTTTATTTTTAAACTTTTTAAAAGCCAACCAATTTGGTTTGCCAGCAGAACATATTCAATTTTTGTGAAGTTTTTGTAATATAATCAAAGCGATGTGAAAAGGATCCGGATTTATAGTTTAACCACAACTATTTAAAAAAATATTTAAAGCTATAAAAAAACAAAAATCTTCACTTTTAAGCGCCCATGATTTTTTAACCAATAGGTTAATTAATTTACTTTTCTCAAATTTCAATAAATAACAGAATTTTAGTAAAGACAATTCTTAAACTCCTAAACAAAATAGTTCAAGTGAAAAAACAAATTTACTAAATGAAAAAATTTTGTAAAACCCCTAAACTTCTACAAAATATAATTTTGATTAAAAACAAGTAAGGAAGGGCTAAGTTCGGGTGTAACCGAACATTTTATACTCTCGCAATTTATTTAACTTTATTAATATTATATAATACACAATTTGACCCATTTTTGTGCAAAGTTCTGCACCGATATCTTCACTAGTGCTTAATTTATATATTGTAAAGTAAACTATTTAGATCGTCTTAAAATTCTGGTTTATAGGATGTAAGGAAACTATTACCAAGTTTCATTGAAATCGGTCGAGTAGTTCCAGAGATATGGCGCATAAGTGGGCGACGCCACGCCCATTTTCCATTTTTTAAACATCTGAGTGCAGCTTTCATCTGCCATTTCTTATGTGAAATTTAGTGTTTCTGACGTTTTTCGTTAGTGAGTTAACCCACTTTTAGTAATTTTCAACCTAACCTTTGTATGGAAGGTGGGCGTGGTTATTATCCGATTTCTTTCATTTTGGGACTGCATTAAGAAGTGGCTAAAAGAAACGACTGCAGAAAGTTTGGTTTATATAGCTTTATTGATTTGCGAGATAAATACAAAAAACCTTCTCCAAAAAAAATACATCCAAATGTGCCCCTCCCTAATGCGATCCTGTGTTCCAAATTTTATTTTAATAACTTTATTTATGACTTAGTTATGTCACTTTATGTGTTTTCGGTTTCCGCCATTTTGTGGGCGTGGCAGTGGACCGATTTTGTCCATTTTCGAAAGCAACCTCCTCAGGATGCCAGGGAATATGTGTTCCAAGTTTCATTAAGATATCTTAATTTTTACTCAAGTTATCGCTTGCACGGACAGACGGACAGACGGACGGACAGACATCCCGATTTCAAATCCACTCGTCATCCTGATCATTTATATATATATAACCCCATATCTAACTCTTTTATTTCTTGGTGACACAAACAACCGTTATGTGAACAAAACTATAATACTCTGTGCAACAGGTTGCGAGAGTATAATTATAATCTGGTTCCTCTATTAGCAATATTAGTTATGTTGCAAATGGTGTTACTCATCGACATTTTCCTTTCAAATAAAGGTTTTTTTCTAAAGGAATGCTACAAAAAGTAGTAGGGACAGCAAACGACGTCATATTTTATTTTCATGCTGCTTCGACATTTCTCTTCAGTAAAGTTTGCCATTTCATCATGGAAATATATACGATCCAACGAGTCGAAATTTTTAAAATTTACTACCGAAATTGGGAATCAATGGCCTCAACTTTAAGAGCCCTACGTCCTTCGTAGCGGTGAGGCTCATTTCTGGCTAATGGCTTCGTCAATAAGCAAAATATGTGTTAATTGGTCAGGTAGCAATCCACACGTCTACTACTAATTTTGAATATTTCTTTGATTTAAAATTTTTTCAAATTAAATAAATTTTTAGACGAGTTTATAAACACATAAAATGTTTAAAAATAACATTGGATTGCCAACTACAACTCCTACAAAATATTTTTACTGAGCATTTAACCACTCAATAGTGTTTCCGAACAGGGTGACGTGATATGTAATGAATGATTGCAATGTTACGATTTTTTTTACAAAACCATTTCTTTTTATTATTAACAATTTTGTTATAAAATTAATTTTTATCAATATAACAAATATAGAATTAAACATTCAATGCAAAAGTGATTTATAGCTATTTACAAATATATCTGGCATATACTATATATATATATATATATATACAGACTTCATAATATACAATATACTTCAAGTAACATAATGTATACAAATACATATAGAACTGCACTGCAGAAAATCAATGCAATAGGTTAGCTGTTATGCGCAAGAATCACGAAAATATACTCCTCGTGCACACTTATACTGAGGGGTGATGAATGCGGCAAACGTTTATGAGACTGTTTGTTGGTTGATATGGTGGTATTGATGGATGCGTGGAAAGATGGGTGAAGTGCGACGCCGAAAAATATATGTTTTTTATTTTATTTTATGCCCTCGTAGTCCTTGCTTGCATCAGAGAACTGTGTTTAAGTAAGTGTGCAATTTGGAAACGTTCTCTCTAACTCTTCACTCCCTCTATATCTCTCTCTCTCTCTCTCTATCGCTCGCTCGCACTTTATTGCGCTTTTAAACATGCCTTTTGGTTAATTTTTTTTCCGTTAATCCAATTAGTTGCGTGACTTTTTATATATATTTAGTTTAAATATATATAATTTGTGTGACAAACGCTGTGTGGGAAATTACAATTTTGGTTGCACAATAATGGGCTCGTCCCTAAGAGAAATGGAAAATGTGTAAAATTGTGTTTAGCGTTGCGATGCATGAAAGTTTTGACAATTCGAGAAAGTTGATTGTTGCAAATTTGAAGTTAATATGCTGGTTAGTTTGTTAGTAATGCTTTGAGATGGTTAAACATAAAATGGGGGCAAACACAACGTACTTGAGGCATGCATAAATGATTTTAGAGTGGAAAAATGTTTGTGGGATGATATCTGCAATAGAATGAAATGAATTAAAAATATATGAAATGATAGTGAAAGCGAAAAAAATAGAAAAAAAAATATATACATTACTTAAACAAATACAAACCTTTGTGCAGAAAGCATGAGTGTCCGTAAAAGCACTTTTCACCACATAAACTCAGTTTACAAACAAATCTGAGTTTAGCATTTAAATATAATATACAAATAATGCCACAATAAAAATTAAACACTCGTATTAAGCACAGGCAGTAGTAGTAAACAGCCTGATCATAAAACAAACAAGTAAGGAAAGACTAAGTTCGGTTGCAACCGAACATTTTATACTCTCGCAATTTATTTATATAGTTTCTTATTAAGATAACACACATTTTGACCCATATATTCGTCGTATATATGGTATTAAGTACATTGAAAGTTGGAAATAGCTCATACCTAATATTAGTTATATGGGAGCTGGGTGAAGTTATGACCCGATTTCACCCATTTTTGGCACGGAGACATATGACGGAATTATTAGAAACAAAATATTCTCTAAAAATTTCTTCAAAATACCTTAGAGACTTACCTATATTGTCGGTAAAAAAAGATTTTCGATATGGGGCCTTGAAAACATATGGTCCGATTTTGGCGATTTTTAGACAGGTGGTTCCACACTATAAAAGCAGTATTTATGCAAAATTCTGTTCCTATATCTTCACTAGTGCTTACTTTTATATCAACGACTTCAAAGTTCTGGTATATAGGAAGTAGGCGTGATTGTAAACCGGTTTGGCCTATTTTCACAACATTTCATTGGGATGCAAGGAAATTTTTACAAACCGAATTTCACTGAAATTGGTCGAGTAGTTTCGGAGATGTGGTTTAAGATTCTACGATTTTTCCTTACTGAATTAAAGCATTTTTAGTAGTTTTCAACATAACCCTTGTATGGTAAGTGGGCATCGTTATAATCCGATTTCCTCCATTTTTAGACTGTATAGGGAAGTGCCTAAATGAAACGACTCTGAAGAGTTTGTTTGATATAGCTTTAATAGTTTACGAGATATGTACAAAAACTTATTAGGGGCGGGACCACGCCCACTTTCACAAAAAAATTACATCCAAATATGCCCCTTCCTAGAACAATCGTTTGTACTAAATTTTACTTTCATTGCTTTATTTAGGGCTTAGTCATGGTATATGGCATACTATTTTTTTGGTTGCGAGAGTATAAAATTATATATGTATGTATAAAATAAATAGTTGCACCCCCCAAAGTGCGGCGTAAAAAGCTTTTCACAGTGACGAGAAGCAGCCTTAAACATTAATATATACAAATAAAATTTATAATATAATCTGGCTGAAAAAATTTCAGTTATCGCCACCGTCACCAACAATCATGCGTTTTCAAGCGCTGCCGAAGCTAAGCTAGTCCAAGCAGTATACTCGACTCAATATTTTTTTAAAAAACATATTTTTTTTGTTTTAAATTTTGAATATTTCTTGTGCGCCGTTAGTAAGTGATTGTGTGGTGTGGGCAAGTAAATAAAATAACAAATTTTGGTGTCCAACAGCAGTGTATTTAAAGTCATTATATATATGTATATCTTCTAAATAGTACTTAAAGTTAGTTAAGAAATAAGCGAAAATTAAAAGGCTAACGCTAATTATTAACAAACTTAAAAAGCTTACAGCAAAGCAAATAAGTACAAATAAACAATAAAACGTGCAACAACGAAGGTGAACTACATAATTTGCAAATTATATCACAAAGAAGAAGGCAAGTATTTATGTACATAGCAGCAGAAGCATTAAATAGTGGGATAATTTAGCATTAAGTGGAATTTCGTTTTTTTGTTTTTTGGATAGTGGGATTATTTGGTTAATTAAGCTTAACTGTAGAGTGGAAAAGTAACGCTAAAGAACACAATTAACTTACATGTGCTCGGGATGATTACGTATGCAATCAATTAAATCTTGAACTTTCAGTTGACCTGTGCAGATTTTGTGTATGGCCGTAAAGAGTGGAAATCTGTAAATGATAATTGAAACGAAAACATAAACGTTGAGTTATTGTATTTTGTTTGTGAGCAAAATTTCAATGTTTACTTGTCTTCCAAGCCCTTATTTTTCAGCATGTAGTTCACTTCCTCGGCGGTGGGTGGACCTTGCAATTTCTGACCATTTAGCAGCTCAGCTTCTAGTTCTACAATAGTTTTGCCGGTCTTCACGAAAGCCTCTGCAACGCGACGGTTACGGCCACCTGGTGAACGACAACAAAACGGATAATAGTAATTTATTTATATAAAAAAAAAAAAATATTTTTAAATAACTAAATACCATAGCAGGTGGTAATCAGATCAGCAACGCCGCAACTTTCGAAGAACGTCGACAGTTTGCTGCCTGGATAGAAGACATCCACAAATCGTACCATTTCCATCAGACCCAAACGGATAACCGCCGCCTTGGTGTTATCACCCAAACCTAGACCATCGACGAAACCAGCGCCGGTGGCAACAATGTTCTATAACGGTAAAGGCAAATGTTTTATAATTAACTTATAATATTATTATATTAAATATAAATATAATATTTTGTACAAACCTTGAGCGCACCACAAACTTCAACGGCATCAGCATCGTCCACCACAACCACACGGAAGTTTTGCGATTGGAAGAGATCACGTAGAGTTTTGGCATACTTAATGTCCCGGCAACCAATTGTGGTCTCACAGAAGTTACCCTGTGCCACTTCATTGGCCAAATTGGCGCCCATAAGCACGGAGCAGGGAATCTACAAGTATTGGAGCATTTTTTTATAATAAATTTGGAAATTTTGTTTTGACTTTTATATAACCTTCAAATGGCGTGTAATGATGTGTGAAATCAGGTCGATGCCACCACCCTCGGCCTTATCGAAACCTTTAATTAGTGATATGGCAATGGCATTTGGCTTGATTTTACCCAAAAGGGTTTTGCAGAAGTTCGGAATGAACTGATGTGGCACGACGAAGATGAGTATGTCGGCATTTTTGCAGGCGTCAATCAAATCTGGTACAGCGATCTAGAAAAAAAATTATGAAAAATATGTAATAAATAAAAGTTATTAATGTAATATAGAGTGATGTGATTTATGAATAGCAATAAGCTCATTAAGTTGATTGATCACTTCACAACGAGCACGTCGTGATAGTAATTAAAATGAAGAAAAACTTTGAATATAGAAAGATTGATTACGGCGTCTAAATGTCTAATTTACCTGTGCAAAAGCAAAAAAACAAATAACAGTTAATGAACAAGTGTTTTTTTTTGTTAACACGCTTAGTCACAAATATGATTAGAAGATATGCACTTGTAAGTGTTAATAGCGTTGGCGCCGCTGTCCAACTAATAACAATAATCGTAAAGGCAATATATTGGCAAACAATATGCGGTTATATAGCTTAAATCGATAAGAGCAAATATTTACTTTATTACCTGCTATATATGTTAGTGTGTGTGTGTGTGTGTGCATAAATGTTTTTAATATCACCGAAAAGTCATAAAAATGCATATTTTTAGAGTGAAATAAATGAAATTGTAATTTATTGCAATATAACACCTTTAAATACCGTTTATGGGTATGGAAAGAATGCATTAAGGTTTTAGAATTATATTTTTTGGAATTTTTGCATCAAGAAATGAAAATTCTCATATATTGAAACTGGATTTTATTTATATGAAAATCAGGTCTCAAATATTAGTTTTTATCTTGCCATCTGTTTTTGCATTAAATATATGTAAATTCGTCGATGTAGCAGAATTGGGATAAGCTCGAATCACTCGATCTATACATGTAGGTCGGTTGTGGGAACTTTATGAGCAGACCGCAGATCTTTTGATTCAGAGTTTAAGGCAGCATTAAAGACTAGTGCTTCAACTATCATGTCCACCTTTTTGTATCCCCCTAAACCACACTCATCTAACACCACTTTCCTTTTGAATTCCGATCCTGTCGAAACCTGTCCCTCCCGTTATGCCTTCGATGACAATTAATTTAGGCTTGCCGGTTCAGGCAGGTTTGGATAACCGCTACAACAACAACTAGTGCTTCAATTTTCTAAGTGCTATTTATCTTAAGGGTAAGTTGAGGTGCGTGAAAATGAGGAAGAGGTATGTAGCCATATTTTATTGAATACTTGGTATATGCCTTACGTAGTACAATATCTAATCCTTAAAATCAGCTCAAGAACATAAAAAAATACTAATAACTGTCAAAGTTATAACTTTTAACGCAAAACGCGTTTTTTTTTTCAAAGACACCTGCCGTGACTACTATTCTCGTCCATCAGCTCAACTGAAAGCATAAAACCAAACAAATTTCGTTAGTATGGGGACTTGTGGTGATCTTGAACGATTCATTAAAATTAAAAAAATTTGTTTCTCCAAACGGAAATGCTTTTTTCAAAAAGTCTACTTTTTCATCCGATTGATATGAAAATTCGAAAAAATTAAATCGCTCAGCGACGTTTTCGGGAAAATATGATTTCCAGATAATCGTATTTAAAGTTTCAAGTACACTTTTGTCTAGTGTAGCAGAGCAAGATGCAAAACGCTATAACTTCGTTTCTACTGCTTAAATATCTATAAAAAGATTTGAGATAAGATTCTTAAGAAGATATATATTATAATAAAAAAAAAATCGATTTTTTCGTCTTCAACATATACATATAACCCCTTAACATATCTTTTTAAGCGTGAAATTACTAATTAAAATATGAGTACCAGAGAGTAGAGAAAGTTAAAATAGCTGAGTATAACTGAACTTCATTTTAAAAATTGTTAATGCCACACTTTCGTCCAACACTGTAAACAATTATCAAACATATTTAAAATTCAACGATATGCGGGCTTGTAGATATATATTCTTATCTTGGTATCCATTACTAAACCCGCATCTCTGCATGCTAATTTGAAATTCAAAAACTGATAAGCTAACAGCAAACAATAATAACAAAAATGATCGGCACGAGTAATATGAATACGTCCATAGTACAGAGTACAACTTTACGGAAAAGAAAATAAAAATCGAACGAGAATAATTAATTAACTAAAGAGCCGGCAAGCAAACAAGTTGATAAGTAGGAGAAGAGTGAATATGATTATCATTGCGGTGTGTTTGAAACTGGTTGGGTAGAAAACTTCCATAGACAGAATACTAATAAAATAAATACTAACACATGTATCTATGTACATACAAATGCATATGTGTGCAGTTGAGTGTTCATATTCAGTATGTAAATATATAGTTTAACAGAGTACAAAGGCAAACACGATTGTCATAATTATAGAAATGATTTAGAAATATTATCGATACATACATGTGTACATACAGATAAGTACATACGTACTTTGAATTTTTGATTATTTTTATTTTTTTTGTAAACTTGAAAGCTTAACTATTTTGCAAGTAACTCTGGCTTAAGGCAAGAATTATTTAATTGTAGCAGCGTTATCTGGCACAGCTGATTAACGAAAGCTGCGCTACAATGTAGAATCACGCCTTCGTATAATTGTCTCATATATCAGGCTCTCGCTTAAAACGCTTAATTTATATGACAGCGTCAAAAGCTGGAGCGTGTAGAATACAACAAAGTGATTAGCGCTTGTTCGTACATATGTTTCTGTTATGTAATTTGGTGTTGTTTTTATAAATTTGTTTACTTTTTGGTTGTAGATTGTCTGCTATATACATACATACATACACATGTAGAATAAATTAGGTTGGTAGAAGAATTTTTATTACAATTTATATATGTACACACATACATACATCTGCATGTAGCAATACGTGTTTAAAGGTATATTTCGTAGTTGTTTAACCAAAATAGCTGTGAAAAGACTCCAAAAGAAGCAGATGTTTGTATGTATGTATGTGTGTTTGTATTTAAAAGCGTGTTTTTGTAATTGAAATTCAAGTTCATGCTAATGAGGTTTTACAAATGTAATCAATTTGAAAATAAATTATTTTCCTTAGCAATGTGTTTGGTGTTATTCAAATCAAATGCATGTGAATACATACATATTTACTGCATTTTCGGCGCTCATGCTCTTTGGTTATTGTTGTTTTTTTGACGGAGACAATTGAAAGTCTTGTTAGTTTGTTATAATTTTTTTATTGAGCGGTCAATCCCAATAGCTTTATGCATGCATTATTAGAGCAACACCGTACAGCTATATTTTCAATAGCATTAAGGGGTTATATACAGTTAGACGACCGAAAAAAGTGAATTTTCCAGAATTTTTTCTGAGAAAACTTTTTAATTTATTGATCCAAAAATTTATACACATATTATGGTATCTTTTAACTGTATTTTAAGACTTAGTACTAGTAAAAATATTTATTTGAAAAATAGCTACAGCTGATATCCAGGAGCTCCTCTCAAAAAAGAGGTTTTGCGGTGACCACTATATCTCGGAACTGGATCATCCGAAATTAAAAAACCAAACAGATTTCGTTAAAATAATGTTAAATCTAGTAATTAATCGAAGGAATAAGCAAAATAAAAATTTTTGACAAAATGGCGGTTTCTAAAAAAAAAAATCGATTCTTCACCGAAATTTCGGCCTTAAATTGTTTATAAAAAAAAATATTTATCGGAGAGTTAAAATTTGAGACGAATCGGTCTAGCCGTTTTCGAGTAATGTTGGTCACCGACTTTGAAAACACCATTTTGAGAAAAACGCGTTTAAAGTTTGGACCTTGTACTTCCAAGCACTCTGAAACGCCTTTTCAAATTTTTCATTTGCTTGTAACTTTGAAAATATTCACCGGAACGATATGAAATTTTCTGTGTGTATTCTTAAATATATGTACATTAAGAAAATGAAATAAAAAAAATCGATTTTTTGAAAATTCTAACTGTATATAACCCCTTAATAAAGCAACTAAAAAATATAGAATTATTTAATAACTGTCTGCATTAGCAACTGCTTAACTGCGTTAAAACCAAAGCGGCTTTTATATCTTTCGTTTATCAATTGCCCCATTTAAATGATAAAGTTCATTTATGGCCTAAATAGTATTTAACTTTATCGTAATTTATTAATTATATACAAGGTTTGTATATATATATATGTATGTATCACACGTCTTTAATTATATACATATGGAAATTTAATACATACTAAAAGTAAATCGGAAATATACAAGGTTCCTACTGGCACTAGATATAAAGGTCTTTAGGACATTCTTACTGGCCACTGGACATTCTTGTAGCGGCACACGCCAATAAGATGGGATGTAAGATCGGTAGGTGTATAGAGCAGGGCACCAGGGAAACAGTGGAGCATCACTTGTGCATTTGTCCTGCGTTAGCGAGACAACGATTCAGGTATTTAAGGGCGCCACAATACGATAAGTTGAAGGAGATATCGTCAGCGAGGCCTCATAATCTCTTAAAATTCGCAAGACAAGCGCAGGCATCCTAATTGATAACTACAACTCAGGGAATATGTGAAGGCACTCCATATGGTATCGCTAAGGACCATAACTGGTTTATGCGTGGCGTGCAGGCCTACCAGACCAATCTAACCTAACCTGTAGGTAAATATACATTGAGATATGTACATATTTCAGTCTCATATCTCTATTTTGATCGAAACTTGCTTAAACAACTTATCTAGACTTAGCACTTTTTTGCTATCAAGCTGTATATGGAATTATTTTATTAACAATTTCAACGATTTAATTATGCAAATCTGTTGAGGAAGTTCTTTAAAATGTAAGAATTATAATATAAACTATATAAAACTTAAAAAACAATATGAAAAAATTAGGCCAAGTATCAAAAGGGCTATCAAAGTGATACACACATACACACTTATATTTACATACATATTTAGAGCGTACGTTTGTAAACAAACGCTTTGTAAGCATGAAATGTTGAAACCAAATAAATATTCTATTAGCGTGACTGATAGTGACTACACATTAAACAAGTAGGAATTGAGTAAATGTTTTGAATATTTCACTGTCTAGACTCTAGAGTCTCTCGCTTTTCGTGATATAAGAGAGAGAGAGAGAGTGTGAGTTAAGAATGTTTAGTCTAGTTTAGAAATATTTTAGTATAATAAATTTAAATTTTTTTGTTTTAAATTATTAATTTTTTCTTCTAAACATGAACTTAAACTTTTTAATTTAAAAAATTTAAAATTTGAAATAAATTAAAAACTTAAAATATGTTCTCGATTACTTAATTTAATACTTGATTTCTTCAATAATTTGTAATAAAATAATAATATTTTGTAACTGAATATCAAGTATCGGCATTATTATATAACACCGATCGTATGATTGAACTAAAAGAAAATAAATTTATTGAGGAAAAGGAACTAAATGCATAGTAGAGCATACATTGACGGAAATATAGAGATAATTATTGGAATAATAGTGGTTCAGTATTTATTTGTAAAACTTTTTAAATAAAAAAATTTCCTTATTTTCATCTAAATACGAAAACTAGTTGCAAATAAATTATTTTCTAACAGTAAAAAAAAAATTGGGCCGCAGTATATTTAACCACTTATTGCAGTTAACACATGTGAAATACATTCAACTGCAAAATATTTGTTTTTTTTTTCAGCAATTATAATTTAATAGGTATATTATATAAAAACAGTATACACCAACTTATTTATTTGCATAATAAACAATTCATTTTTATTTAATATATTCTTTGTCATGCCCCTTGGCAATGTCAACTTAATGAAAATAATCTCAAGAAAACGCTAATTTATATATAAATACAGAGGTGTAGTCAAAAACAAAAAAAAACACACAGAAAAAATGCGAAAACAAAAGCGAAAAGCGATAGAAAAATTAAAAAGAGCTTGTTTGGTCTCAAAATATCTGAACAGAAGTAAAAAAAAAAAAAACGAAACAGGAAAACTAATAATGAGAGCGTTTGATACATACAGATGTGTAAATACATACGTACATAGCAACATATATATACAGATCTGTATATATATATGTATACAGCAAACACGCATACCAAATTGCTACAATTTGAATACGAAACTTATTGCTTACAAGCGGGTACAAAAATGTGTGCGCCATATTATGCTAAACAGAAGCAAACAAAAAAATGCAAACAATAACCTGAAAGCGCTAGAAAACATACAGATAAAATATGCGATGAACATATTCAATAAGCATTAATGTGGCTAAAAATGCCAAGCAAGCTTTTATACCACTTTTTATGGGAAATTAAACGCCGTAACTGTAGCCTGGGCGAGTAGTGTGCATTTACGTTGATATAAAAAAAAAACCGCCTAAGCAATTACTAGCATTGCATTTCAGACAAGTTCAATCAACCAGCGGTCAGTCAATGACTTGTTACGTACAAATTGGTAGTTGTTGTTGTTGTTGTTATTATAGCAATATTGTGCAGTTTGTCAGTGTGTAATACGCCCACTAATTAATGTTCCGACAATTTGGAGGCAAATTTATTTTCATTTTTTTTCACTTCTACGGCCAAGAACTTGTAGTTATTCATTAATAATTTCTAAGTGTTCGAAATTCGGACAATTATGCGCACTTTTGCCCCAATTCAAGCAATACAATTGCGGTCAGACCTTGAGTGGGATAGTATGTGGTGGCATAATGTGGTTGTTGTGGTATATTATTTAAGTGTTTTTATGTTGTTGATATGACTCACCCCCGAACGAATGCTTTGTGGGTTGGAAAAATTTATTTTGAGTTATAAAAATAAATTTGATGAATTAAATGTTGGAAGTTCAACAACTTTTGTTGAATGCATTGATGTTTAATTGAATAAAGAAAAGATAAATTATTTGTTTATTTCTGCATGGATAGCAGCTATTTATGTGTGTATTCTAAGATTTAAATGGGAGGATTAAATATGCTGTTGCAGCAGATAACGCTTAATTTGGCTTAAAGCCAAAATAAGTATAAGTATAATAAGATACATATATACTATATATGTATATTTAAACATATAAATAAGTTTTAATGCTTATTTGTATTCTTGCTTCATATTCAGAATGCATTAGCAACTCAGCGCGCAAACAGCGCATTGTTTACTGTTGCTAATCAAATAAGAATCTTTGGAAAATAACACAAGTTCACTTTCAAAGTTCACAATTGCTTATCAGAGTGTTTGTCAAAACTCATTTCTGCTTATCACACTCGTAATTACTGGTAAAAACAAGAAGACTACGGCCACATACACATAAACAGTCACACGCTATAGAACTTAAATAAGGCACTTTTAATTTTATTTTTTCTTATATGAATGTTAAGAAATATATATTCACTTGCAATCTCTGATAAAGCGACCAACAAGTGCAAGTGCATAGTGCAAATAATAAATTTAATTTTTAATGACATTAGCAACGGAGTATGTTATCACAAAGTATAACTGTACTTGCATTTGTTTTGTCAACTCCGCATTCAATAAAAGCACATATGTATAACTAAATATATTTCTCTTCCTGAAGAATAAAAGCCTTCCTGAAGACACAAGCACATAACAATGACATGACATTGGCAAACGAAGCCTTCACCTGCAACTTGCACGCCATTAAAAATAGCAATCAATGTTAGAGAAAATCAATTGTAATGCACTACATTGAACAACAAGCACCATGACCCACACATGACACCACCCACTACAGTAATACGAAATAGAAAAAAAAAAATCAAAATCGAAATCAAAATAAAAACACAAAAGTAAGAGTAAAGAAAATAGTAAAAGCAAAGTAAAAGCGAAAAAGAAAATCGCACATAAACTCTACTACATTTGCGCTGCGTAATTTCTGCGGTATGGAGGAGGTGCATATGTATGTATATATGAAAGTGCCACACGGCCTTGACCTACACGAAGAATGCTAACCGAAACCCTGTACCACAAGTGTAAGCGATATGTATGTGTAAATACTTATATATCTATACAAAAACTTACATAGAAACAGTAAAAAATAAAGATTGGTTTAAAAATAAATAAAATAAACACGAATTTAAAACGAAAACTTCAAATAAATGCAAGAAAAATAAATTTTCACATTTGTTCAAGGTTTTTCTTTTTAAGTGATGTTTACAGCTGCTGCACCAATGAAGAGAAAGTCAGCTAGTGAGCGAATTGAAACTAGACAAAGCAATGCATTTACAGTGGTTCTAAGGTAGCGTGGCAACCGAACTGCAAGTGTCTGACAATCGTTGCATGTCAGCTGCTCAACTAGCCGAATGCTCTTGGCCACCACAACGAAATGCATTAGCGATTATGCATTTTGGCATTGAGGCGAGAAACCAAAATAAACTCAATAAAACAAATGGCAAAGAGATTTCATTGTCATTGTCTGATTAGATAATACATTCTAAACAGAAATAATTGCTGTGGCACCAAACATTTATGTAAGTTTTCGAAAAGGTTTTCAAAAATTTTTTAAACTATTTTACATACAAGAATGGAATTAAAAGTTGTATATATATTTAAAAGTGGTAGCATTTCCTTTAAAAATACATATAAACATAGGTAGGAAGAGCGCAAAAGAGCTTAAATATTCTCTTCAAGCAAATAATTGTTTTCAAAGTGCAGGAGACTTGTTTATATTTTTATAGTTTATTACATAAACAGTGTTAATGAATACAAGTCTTTTAACATTGTTTCTATTGCAATGAGATTACACTTAATTGAGGTAATTATTATAAACTGAAAGTTGAGCAAAATTTCCTGTGCAAAATAAATTAAAATTGTAGGTGTGTGTAACCACATTTCAATGCATGTGCCAATAAGAATGACAACCCCAGAGTGATTGCATACAAATCAATTGTAATCTAGTTGACTTAAGCATATCAAATTAATTACAACCATTAAACGGTATAGGTCAATTAATTTTTTCGAGTTAATTGATTAACTAGAATTCATACTCATCAGTCATATCTAATTAGACAGTATGACACATATTTGTTCAGGTTTTTTTTTTTATTCATGGAGTACACTTTATATTACTAAACGCTTAAATAATCTAACACTTTATCAAATGAACTATAAATCTGAATTATGCATATCAGTTGAATGTTTTGTAGTAAATAAAGAATCATCATGCACAAAGCCAAGGGCATATTATATTCTTCATCACGCACCTATCACTCACAACTGGTTGATAACAAGAAGTAAATCCAATGCGGTATACTAAGAATGACTAATATATTATATTAACCTATTACAGACACGTTTTGATATATCATATATAAAGGTCATACGGCAGCATTTGGCAGCGTGTTACTATAATTTTGTTATCAGCAGTGAATTTCCTACAAGTTATTGACGTTATCACACTGTTTGCTGTATATAAAGACCTCAATGAATGGGCACAATATGCTACAATAACAATATTTAAGCACGCTGCAAACATTATCTTAACACTTACCACATTCTCTGGTAGCTTATGTCCTGGCAAATATTTAACATTTTCATGGGTTGTATTTATGATTTCCGTCAATTTTTTGCCATCGATCATCTCCTCATACACGTACATGGTCACACATTTTTCGAATTGTGGCAGTGTAGCACAGTTTACACCCACAATCTTAGCAATTGCAGAACCCCTATTTAATAAAAACAAAATGAAATTGCGTTACATAATAATGCGTAATGTAGTGCTTAAATTTTTCTTATGCACGCTGTGTAGGAGTTGCATTGTGTGTCAGTGCGCCATAATCGCGTGCATTTCATAGATGCGCGCCAACCGCTTCGCGTTGGCCATGCTGTTGAACTACCTACAACACGATTATTGCACACTTGTGTAACAACTCACACCTAAAACCACTTATAAAAATACACAATAAGGTATTAACTTACCAGTTTCCGGAGCCTACAATGCAAACGCTGATTTTATCGGACATAATGTATTAATTTCTTAATGAAATTTATGTTTATTTAGAATATTATATTGTACGCAATAACTTCCGTTCGCTGCGTGCGTAATATTTTTTTATTTTTGTTTTTGGTTTTTTTTTTGTCAGCAGTTATCAGACCGCTTCTGTATCAGTTGAAGGTGGCACGTTTAACGCGAGCAAAGTGGCGACGACAACTGAACTGTTGTGGCGACAAATACCTAGATCCAAGCGTTGAGGTGTGGACTCTTGACGTCGTGTCTTATGTTTTTATCTCGACACTCGCTCCGCTTACTCAGACGTACTCAGCTCTTTGAAACGGATGAGCATACCACGAAGTATTTCGTGCTGTGAGAGTGTTTATGAGAAGTTACGACGGTTTTGATAAGTGTATTTGGATGATAATAATAGTGTCAACACGGCCAACTATTTTGCAATGGCTATTTCTAACTAACAATGATATTATTAGCCAGTCTTCTGAAAATAAAAGAACCCAAATATGTTTATGTAAACAACAAACCCACGAAAGTATTCCACTAAGTACAATTGATTAATACGAGATCTTCACCTTAAAATAATACATGTAGATTCTTTATACAACTATTTGCAAATACTTTGGTCTTAAATTTGTTTACCTGTTATCGTTGCACTAAATTTAGAAGAAATATATATATTTTTTTAATTTAAGCAATGCCAAATTCTATGTAGTTCTGGATAGATTATTACAGAATATTATTTTTTTCCTATCAAAAATTTTGACGTGTTTCTTGGATTGTCTTTCGTTATTTTTCTAATCTTTGATTTTGTTTTCATTCCTCAATGATAATAAAAGCTTGCCATATCATGAGAAATATAATTTTTTTACAAATTCATTATTACCAAAGTAATGTTTTCAATTTGATGCACAGCCTTTTATACAAACTATAAATGTTAGTAATATTTCTATAGTAATAAATTAACTAATTCTTCATATACAATTAACTTAGCAGTAAAATATTTAACACAACAACTAACACTATTTTTAAATGTGGCAACACTTGGGCATCATATGTTAGGAACATTCCGCGTGCAAACACTCTGGCTATACATTTGTTTGAAAGTTTTTGCAATTACACATTTAAAAATTCGCTGCTATTTAATTTAATTTATAGCAACGGAAACTTAATTTGTCATGGGTGATCAGACCGGTATAGAAAATACTTGGGACAGTGATCCTAAAGCGTGGTCTAAACCCATTAAACCATTGGAGGAGAAGTGGAAATTGGTGCCGGCATTTTTGCAAGTCAAAGGCCTAGTCAAACAGCATATTGATTCCTTCAATCATTTTGTTAATGTGGATATTAAAAAAATAGTCGAAGCTAATCAAACAGTAATCAGTGATGCAGATCCACTTTTTTACCTAAAATATTTAGATGTACGTGTTGGAACACCTGATATCGAGGATGGGTACAATATCACAAAAGCTACTACACCACATGAATGCCGATTGCGTGATACAACTTATTCTGCACCCATCACAGTCGATATCGAATATACGCGTGGAGCACAGCGTATCATCAGAAATAACCTTTTAATTGGACGCATGCCGGTGATGTTGCGTTCGTCGAATTGTGTGCTATCAGGGAAATCGGAGTTTGAACTGGCCAAAATGAATGAATGTCCACTAGATCCAGGTGGTTATTTCGTTGTACGTGGGCAAGAAAAAGTTATCCTCATTCAGGAACAATTATCTTGGAATAAAATGATTACCGAAGAGTTTAATGGTACGGTGCAATGTCAAGTGACATCGTCTACACACGAAAAGAAATCACGTACTTTGGTACTGAGTAAACATGGTAAATACTATCTAAAGCACAATTCCATGACGGACGATATACCGATTGCGGTAATATTTAAGGCTATGGGTGTAACATCCGACCAAGAAGTAATGTCTTTGATTGGAACAGATACTGAGACTCAAAACCGATTTGCACCCTCTCTTTTGGAGTCATTTCAATTGAAGGTTTTCACACAACAACGCGCACTGGAGTATATGGGTAAGTTATATAAAACATATATATTTCATTATTTATAATAATAATTCATTTTTAGGCTCTAAACTGGTTGTAAAGCGTTTTCAAAGTGCAGCAAATAAAACACCGGCCGAAGAAGCTCGTGAATTACTTACCACCACCATATTGGCCCACGTTCCAGTTGAGAACTTCAACTTCCAAATTAAATCGATTTATGTGTCGTTGATGGTGCGTCGTGTTATGGCTGCTGAACTGGATTCAACTGCCTTTGACGATCGTGATTACTACGGCAATAAACGTTTGGAGTTGGCTGGTTCGCTAATATCATTGATGTTCGAGGATCTTTTCAAGCGCATGAATTGGGAATTGAAAATGATTGCCGACAAAAATATACCCAAAGTTAAGGCGGCTCAATTCGATGTGGTGAAGCATATGCGTGCTGCTCAAATAACTGTTGGCTTGGAATCGGCTATTTCATCTGGCAATTGGACAATTAAACGTTTCAAAATGGAACGTGCAGGTGTTACACAAGTGCTGTCACGTTTAAGTTACATTTCTGCGTTAGGTATGATGACGCGTGTCAACTCACAATTCGAGAAAACGCGTAAAGTTTCTGGTCCTCGTTCACTACAGCCAAGTCAATGGGGTATGTTGTGCCCCTCCGATACGCCCGAAGGTGAAGCTTGTGGTTTGGTTAAGAACTTGGCGCTAATGACACACATAACGACAGAAGTGGACGAAGGTCCAGTTATACGTTTAGCTTTTAATGCTGGTGTGGAGGACATACGCTTAATTGGCGGCGATGTAATTAACAATTCCAAAGTTTTCTTGGTGTTTATAAATGGTAAGTAAAGTGAATATATAATTGCCTTGAATAACTGATAATTATCTCTATTTATAATTACAGGTAACATTCTCGGTCTGACAATTAGCTATAAACGGTTGGTGCAAGTCTTTCGCATGATGCGTCGCAAAGGCCGTCTAGGACCGTTCGTTTCCATACACACATCGCACACACAGCGTTGTGTCTACATACATACAGATGGCGGTCGACTCTGTCGTCCCTATATTATAGTCACAAATGGCAAACCAGCTGTGGAACAGCGTCACATTGAAGAACTGAAGCGCGGTGTACGTAAATTTGAGGACTTCCTGCACGATGGTTTAGTAGAATATCTTGATGTGAACGAAGAAAACGATTCATTTATTGCCTGGAATGAAGCCGATATCACTGCCGATGCTACAACACATTTGGAAATAGAACCGTTCACCTTATTGGGTGTTTGTGCGGGACTTGTCCCTTATCCACATCACAATCAGAGTCCACGTAACACCTACCAATGTGCTATGGGTAAACAGGCGATGGGAGTTATTGGTTATAACCAGAAAAATCGGATCGATACACTTATGTATAATTTAGTTTATCCGCAAGCGCCTATGGTTAAGTCGAAGACCATTGAACTGACAGGATTCGATAAATTGCCTGCTGGTCAGAATGCCACAGTAGCAGTAATGAGTTACTCCGGTTATGATATTGAAGATGCGCTCATTCTCAACAAGGCGTCGATAGATCGCGGTTATGGACGTTGTTTGATTTATAAGAACTCCAAATGCACTGTTAAACGTTATGCAAATCAGACATACGATCGTATTATGGGCCCTGTGAAGGACGCACTCACCAATAAGGTTATTTTCAAACACGATGCACTGGATACCGACGGCATTGTAGCGCCGGGAGAAATGGTTGTAAATAAACAGATTTTGATTAACAAAGAAATGCCGGCGGTGACTTCAATCAATCCCATAGAGCAGTCTGGACAGACATCGCAGGTAAATATTTAATTTTGATTTTAAAGAAACAAATTTTATTGAATTTAAAACATTAAT
Source organism: Zeugodacus cucurbitae (assembly GCF_028554725.1). Taxonomy (NCBI): domain Eukaryota; kingdom Metazoa; phylum Arthropoda; class Insecta; order Diptera; family Tephritidae; genus Zeugodacus; species Zeugodacus cucurbitae. The sequence continues at coordinate 66,039,250 of NC_071667.1, forward strand.
ATTACAGATCTCTTATACGGCAGTGCCTATCTCGTACAAAGGTCCCGAACCTAGTTATATCGAAAAAGTTATGGTGTCAGCTAACGGTGAAGAAGACTTTCTTATCAAAATACTTTTGCGTCAAACTCGTCGTCCTGAAATCGGCGACAAGTTCAGTTCGCGTCACGGTCAAAAGGGTGTTACCGGTTTGATTGTTGATCAAGAAGACTTGCCATTCAACGATTATGGTATATGTCCCGATATGATTATGAATCCACATGGTTTCCCCAGTCGTATGACAGTGGGTAAGTCGCTCGAATTGCTGGGTGGCAAGGCCGGTCTGTTAGAAGGCAAATTCCATTATGGCACCGCTTTCGGTGGTTCCAAATGTAAGGACATACAGGATGAGCTCTTCAAGCACGGCTTTAATTATATGGGCAAAGACTACTTCTACTCGGGTATTACTGGTGAATCGCTGGAAGCTTACATATACTCCGGTCCCGTGTATTATCAGAAACTGAAGCATATGGTGCAGGATAAAATGCATGCGCGTGCACGTGGTCCAAAAGCGGTGCTCACACGTCAACCCACACAAGGTCGCAGTCGAGAAGGTGGTTTGCGTTTGGGTGAAATGGAACGTGATTGCTTGATTTCATACGGTGCCAGCATGTTGATTATGGAACGTTTAATGATTTCATCCGATGCATTTGATGTGGATGTCTGTAAGACTTGTGGCCGTTTGGCATATTGCTCGTGGTGTCACTACTGTCAGTCCTCGGCGAATGTATCGAAAATTTCCATGCCATATGCCTGTAAGCTACTCTTCCAAGAACTGACCAGTATGAATGTGGTGCCGAAATTGAAGCTTCAAAATTATTAAGTTTTTCCTAATACTAAGTTAAGTGTTTCTTTTTTTGTTTTTGATAATGTTGAAAGTAAATTTGGTATTTACTTTACTGCGAAATATATAATTATATAAAATATGGATTTATTGCTTTAAATTTATTTTAGCAAAATCATAACATTACAACAACAACAAATTGACATACATATTTATATATTTTATTTAAAAAACAAGGCTCATCAAGAATAATTTTTCGAAACATTTTTATTTCGAATTCAAAATTTATTATTTTTTCGTAATTTGACCTTAACGTGTACATTATTTTGTATAAAACTGTTTATATGAAATTAATTTTAAACAAATTTTCAGTTTTTAGCATTGCTGGTGCATGCTATAAAAACGTTTTCCAACTTCCATAACTCAAGAAGCTCTCGAACTGAAATATTTACAATCTACAATTTTGAAATTGCAGGTAAACTATTTTTTGGTATTTGTTAATTTATATTTTCTAACATTTTTTTCTTTTCCAACAGCAAACACTTGCCGCTGGCAATACCCTACACAATGTACCCTCAATGTGTATAACAGTTTCGCACAGTTGACACAGGTGGGGATATTTCATTTGCTCTGCGCCTAAAAACAAACCAATAAATGTGTCAAACATTGAATGCAATTTCTTGCTGCTTCTTCCCGTTTCGTACGCGTATCGTGTGTGTTGTACTTTTCATCATCGTCGTTGTTGAAATTAAAAATCTATTGTTTTTAACTTCATACATATATTCGGTTTAAAAACGAAAAGCATACAAAACAACGAAATTCTTACTTCCACGTAAACGCCGACAACGTAAAATCCGTTAAGCTGCTCCCAAAATGTGGCCCAAACGAATTGTGAACAACGAATTTTTCGCCGTGTGTCGGTTGTGAATCTCGGAGCAAACGAATAAATCGACAAAAGAAAAATATATCGAGCCAACTTTTAGGCGTATATACGTCAGCTGTAATGCTGAAATCTTCAAGCTGCTAATGTGCGGCGTGATAAACAAGTTTGCATATTAATTTAAGACAATTCTTTCTATATATCTACATACGCTACATATACAAAGAATTCCAAACATTATTTCAAATGTAATTTGTTCATTTCACATTTTCTCTACTTGCTAAAGTAGAGTCACTAAACACCCACAAACAAACAAGCACACACACACACACACTTACACGCATGCACATGCTCATAAACAAACACGCCCGCTTTGGAGCGCAGCAACCGTACAAACCTTGAAAAGCCAAGAAGGTGGTCATAATGCGAGAGAAAAGTGCATTAGGCATGGATTCTTTTGTCACCTTCAACTCTCGATGCGGTGCCAACTTCAAGGGTACAACGCGTGGTACGGCACACTATATACTCGTATAACTACATACATATGTACTTCGTTGCTCAGTTACATATAAGGGTGGTTCCAGTGATTGCGCTCTGTGTGAATTGTGACATTTACTCGGTGCATTTCTTCATTAGCGACGGCCACGCATTTGCGTGTAATTAATACTCCTACTTAACGTCTCATAATCGTGCAGTAACTTTCTAAACCTCTCCGCCCACAGCGCTTTCAAACACGCTGCCGCTGCCGCTGCCGCTGCCCGGCCTGCCGCAATAGTCCATCGTATGAATATTTACTTTTCTGTGTTCCTCGGCAACGCCAACCAACACCCCACTCACCCAACAAATACACACCGAAAATAAACACAATCACACACACACACACACTCGTAACACATTTAAACACATTTAGATGTGGTATGGAAAGCGCTGTGTGTGTGTGTGTGTGTGCGTATGTGTGTTAAGAGCCAACCTTAACCCACGATTAATACCACTTTCCCAAGCATTAGGTGTTTGAAAGTGGGGTACTCTGCCCATCGCTACCACCACTGCAACAACAACAACAACAACAACATTTATCTATCGCAAAAACCACGCAAAGACACCCGCTATCAGCTGTCATTTCGTGGGAAATCAGTGCAATAAAGTGCTTGTCGTAGTGAGCTTTTAGGAGTAAGGTGAAACTGAAGCAGTAATACTCATATTTGCAATAAATGAGATCAAAGTTAGCGGAACATTCGCTGTAGAATTGAGCTCAAGTCAATAAGCAAATAAATAATTAAATAATTATTTATTTTACATATAATTCATATGCGACTATAAAACTTTTTATTTTTTTATTACGAAAAAAAAAACAAATAAATCAAGAAATTATGACAGATAAAGTGAAACATAAAACATGAAAAATAGAGTTGATAGCAAAAAATTATATGAAATGTGAAATTAATAATAATTAATTAGAATATGCATAAATAAAAATTAAAAAAAAAATAGTATATAATTAATTAAAGTACATATTCAGAAAATAATTAAATAAAAATTAAATAAATATTATAAAACAAAATAATATAATAAATTTAATGAAAAAATGAATCAAAATTGAAATGAATAACACCATAATATTTATTAATAAAACCGAATAAAATATTTAAGTTATTGAGAACCAAGAAAAATGCATGTAAAATGAAATAAAACAATTTTAAAAGACAAACAAGAATATGTATTTGAAATTAAAAAATATTTATTAACTAAAAACAAATGAAATACATTCAAAATATAAAATTAATGCATATAATTAAAAAAAAATAGTATAATAATGAAATAAATCAAATTAATGAATAATATAAAATTAACTATATTCTATAAAAAAATATTTATAATAATGAAAATTTACACATTTAAAATCAGAAAAGAAGAAAATTATTTGCAAAAATTGTAAAGAAAATGTATAAGAGCTACAAATTCAGTGCCGGATTAGACACGTAGCAAGAGTAGCAAATGCTACGGTCCTCGCAGTCCAACATCTGTCCGACCGTAAAGCATATATGTATGCTTTACTCTCACCTAAAAATCGGAAATTAGATTTCGTGACAAAATCCAAAGATTTGACCGGCTGAGAACAGAACAAACGGTATATAGAGTATGGTCATTTCACCAGCCCTACGACACTCAGCCACTTTGTTGAAAATCAAACACCTATATTTCGATAGCAAAAACCCCTTAAGGTGTTTTGTCGCGTAAAAGATGGCCTATTTTCGATATTTTTTTTTTCATGTAAAAAATTATTTATTTAATTCAAATTCTTATAGACACATATTTAAAGAATAATTTCTGAAATTTTCAAAAAACAAAAAGTAAAACTTCTCCATTGCGACGTCATTTCCGGTGACCCCTCAGCATAACTCCTGACAGGACCATCCAAAATGAAAAAACAAAAATAAGTGTTTTAGGTAAGACCATAATTTCGTGCTTGAACGAAGGAAAGACAAAAAAAGTTAAAATTGGAATTTTGGCAAACATTTTTCCAAAAAAAAAATTCGGTGAAATTTGCTTAACATTTTTTTTTTAAATAGTTGTAATTGAAAAAAAAAAATAAAATCCTTCGTCCAAGCACGAGTAAATTGCATCTCGAACCTCACCTGTTAAAAATTTCATCAAGATCGGTTGAGTAGTTTTCGAGAAAATTTTACAACCGACTTTGAAAACACGGTTCCGAGAAAAACGCGTTTAATGTTTTGAGTAACAATAGTACTTGACTTGGAGCGCACACCTTCCAAAGGCTGTATCTCCGAAACTATTATTCGGATAGAAAATTTAGGACAATATTCTTGAGATGTTGTAAAAATTAATAAGCCAAAAAACAAAAAATCGATTTTTTGAATCCACGAAACCCATGTAACCCCTTAAAACAGAAGAGAAGAGGAAAACGCCTCAAATATGGTCAGTACTTACGAAAATGATTTGGAGGGCAGCCTAGGCGACGAACTGAACTTCTGAAAACAGATGTTGTAGCCACATCAAGAAATATCGTTATTTTTCAAAGTTAAAAAGTTTAAAATACGTTGAAAACATGTTAGGCCCAGACCGTCTGAATCATCATTGAAAGTGTTATATCTGAAATTGCCCATATAAAATCCAGGAAAGTTTATTTGTAACTCTATCACTTGATCAACTTGATAACCTATAGAAATCAAGGGCCTCTTGACAGTGTTTGCTACAGGTCCCGCGCTAGCTTAATCCGGCACAATTCAAAATTAAATTAATTTTATAAAAGGCGACATATACATAATTGTAATTCTGATACTTAACCCGAGACAAAATTTGGAGCTCAGATACTGCCAAAATAAATTATCCTATTTCTAACTACTTCATTTGGGGTATATACTTTTCCAAAATACTGCCAAAATCAATGCGAAAACTGCATTTTAAAATGGCATTACATAGTTACACAGATCCATTCAATACGATTTGAATAGATATGTAAACCAGGAACGGTTTGCAAACCACAACACACACGAGCTGTGGAACTTAATTTGTGATTTCCAACCGAACATGTAATGCAATACCAAAATTCAAACCCTTAGAGATGTGATTAGCAGTTTGTGACACGACCATGCATGATGAACATTTGGCAACTGGCATATGGACCGCTGCGACGGCGACTGTGTGGCACAAGCCAGTATCAGTGACACTGGTGTTTGTTGTAGGCCGATACCACTGCGGCTGACTACGATTGCAGTTGTTGGCATAGCGTTGCCTCCCACACACAACATAGTATGCGCAGCGAACACGCAACTGCATGGCCGTGCCGGAACACAGAGGAGCACAGGCTCAGCAGGCAGCCGGCTGTGTTGGCTTGCAAACACAAACACAGACTAAAACACGCACACTTAAGCATTTATATATGTGAATATGTATGTATGTTAGCTGTCATGTTTCGCCACTTGCATGCGGACAATTTGCGTGAAAGTGTAGAAGTGAATTAGTGAGACGACCGAACTCACCGAAAACGCTTGGCAATCACACGCAATGCATAAGTGTAGTGTCACTTGAAAGCGGTTAACTGTAATATTCTAGCTCGTGTAAAGTGAAATAATCGTAAAAAACAAACAGTGCAAATAAATGTAAAATAAATTATGTAAAAATATTGAAGAATCACTTTCTGACCGGATCTGATCTAAGTGTTGATCCAATAAATTTGAAATTAAAATAAATAAAATAATATTTTTTTCTAGAATTCAAAAGATGGCAAGCGTGATTTCATCTCGCCGCAACTTTAGTTGAAGTGAACAAATTTAAAACTCGTAATAACAACAACAAAAACATAATTAATAAATTGATTGATGAAAAGTGCTCAAACCATTGAACGAAAGTAAGCCGATTTTTATAAAGCCGAAAGAAAGCAAGCAAAAGAAGGCGATACTTGCTTCTCTTTCACAAAAGCTTTCAAAAAACCCTCGTCGAACATCGCCTGAACGCCTTCTTCTAGGAAAACAACATCGCCTTCGGCAACCAACAGCATCGCTAGTTGTATTGTTGTAACTCATCAACAGTTGTCACGATGGCCGATAAAGGAAAGGAAACCCCCAAAAATACGGAACAAAAGAACCAAGTGACCCGTGCCATGCCCGAACAGAGCAATGACTATCGTGTTGTTGTGTTTGGTGCCGGTGGTGTGGGTAAGAGCTCGCTGGTCTTACGTTTTATTAGGGGCACCTTCCGTGAAACGTATATACCGACCATTGAGGACACCTATCGGCAGGTAAGCGCTAAGCAACTACTACTTAATAAGAGCAGAGGGCAACAACACAAATAACTTGTTTTTCAATATTACACCTTTGAAACACAGATTTCAGTGTTCTTTTTTTTAAATTATCCCGAACTTTTTTCTTCTAAGGATTTATATCTACCAGGACGCAGCTTTTAACTCTCGAATTTTTTGTTTAACGATTTATATACGATCGCACATTGAAGTTTATGTTAAACTTAGCTGTGAGTCAATCTGAAAAACTCGTATCATTTTAAAGAAAGCACAATTTTTGACAAACATTTGAATCTATTACTCGACGTAGGATTAATCGACGGTATTACGCCGAATATAGCGGCCACTCAAATATTCGATACCAGTTTCGTGGCTTTGATTGGTCTTTTGCTTTAAAATAGTTCTCAGTCTCGCCGATTCCATTCCAGTTACTATTCTTTTGCAGCCTGAAAATAGTAAAAATTCGCCTAGGGCCAGATCCGATGATTTTGTTGTATGTGGAATCAATTAGAATCCGAATGCGTGCAATTTTGGCGTCGGTTTTACTGATTTGTGACACGATGAACTGATCGACTGTTACTTCTCGCGATTTCCATTTTCGGTGACCCTTCGCATATTGTCCTTTGAATTTTAACTTAATTTGGCGATCATTCAAAATCTTTTGTTGAACTATTTGATGAATGCAATATGATATTCATCCACCGGTCTATATGGATTTTAACAAATCACCTAAGAGAGAGCTTAAAAAACTCTCATCACTTCACTTTTTGGCATCGGCAACATTACTTCCAGAGTTCTTCATTAGAATCTCCTAAGGGGCTATACCAGTGTAACCCATGAAAAATTAGGTGCTTTTCGTGAACTTTTTTTAAAGAAAGTACTCGATCGAATGTATCGAAGTTTTTTGTACATAATAAGGTATATTTTCAGTAATATTTAAAGATTTCTTTTTTACAAAAATATTGAAAAATATATCTATAACTCCGGCTGTCTTGGGATGTGCCAAAAAAACAAGTTCCTCAACTGCTGACATGATTCCGGCCGATTGGGTAGCTGAAACAAAAAAAAATCAAAAAGGTTATTAAAGTTGAAAGTATTTCCTATAGAATGACCTAAGATTTTTGAATAATTATCAAAAATTAACAAAATTGTGTAGTTCTGAAAAAAGTGTCGTTTTTTTAGGTAAAAAAATGTTCGTCATTTTAATGTCAAATTGAAAATTTGCAAGCAATCAAAAATATCGTGGGTCATTGTATAGTAAATGTATTCAAGAATACTCGGTCTCAATTTGAAGCCAATAGGTCAATTTCTCGTTTAGTTATGATGTCAGCAATTTTGTTTCGAGAAAAACGCGTTTAGAGTTTCGACTATGGCGGCTAATGCCTGGGAGCGGTCGCTCTTTAGAACGCTACCATTCAAAAACTATTCAAGATAAGACCTTGCCGACACAGGAATTTTTTTTTTTTAAGAAAGTATAAACTTTCGAATAAGCAAAAAATAAAAAAATTGATTTTTTGAAAATGTCACAATGGCATAGCCCCTTCCATATACAAACATCCATAAATATCGTAAATCATCGTACCAGCCATACAGTCCGGTTATAAACGAGTCCGGTATAACAGAATTCATGTCTTCCCCATACAAGAAGTGGGATATTTCTATTTTTATTAAATATTGAAACTCTAATTTATATTATAACATAATTATTTATTCAAGCTTGGAATTAAATAAATAGCAACATAATTTGCATCCTAATATTTAACATTCAAAACTAAAATTGCTTAAAATATCTTAATTAATTAAGTTAACTGCAATACGCGACCCCTTCTTAATTGCTTTGCTTAAATTTATTCTGAATTTATGATCATCGTCTCCATATAAGCTATGAATGCTTACATGCTACACACAAATATACATACCTATATGTATAGTTACATGTCTTCAGAAACAGGTGTGTGCATTGATAAACATTCCCGATTTGTAGGGTAGACAGCTATCGATGTGTGTGCACAAATCTTAAGTGAAAATGCTGAACTTCAACAAGTTGTTTATTTAATTCCTTGTTTTGCTGATTGACTTTCATTTACTTTCACACAAACACACACACTTACAAAGACACAAAAAGCTATAAAACACGCAGCTATTCACATTCGAATCAATTCTTCAATATCAAATGGAAGTATTCGCGTTCCTATACACAGTTACTAACTTACATACTTACATATAGCATGTCACTGTGTGGGAACCGACAGCTCGGCTACGAATTGTTTGGTTATAAATAAGCCGGTACACGCACCATGCACGCATAGAATTTAATTTAAACCATTTTAATAGGTGCAATCATGCATACGTTTACACGCGGTATAAAAGGAATAAAATATGTCCACACAATGTATGTATATAGGAAATTACAGTGGGCACCCGTTCGAAGCACCTTTGATGATCGAAAATATCATTGTGAGGAAAAAGGAATCAAAGAGATTTAATGAGTCGGTCATAGCCTGTTAAAGAAAAAAATAAATAAAAACCCGCAGAGATCCAAATTCTACAACTGTCTTCTTGTGTCTTTTCAAACTTGTAAACTCAAAGAAGTCATACGTGACTAATATATGGTAGAAGTTCCTATTTTAATTCGACCAATTGGGCAGTGGGGGTCATGAAGATGTTATGTGGGGCGTTGTAATGATGGCAGATTAATTTTGTCTTCGAAAAATGGGGTCGTTTTTTCTACGATTCGGAGTCGATTCGACCGAATAATTCGGCATATGTAATATAGCCCTTTGCCCAGATAGTCCATGTAGAAATCGATAGTCATCACCTATTGCCTTCTTCGGAGCATTGTCGCTGGGTAAAATCCTCTATTTCGACTGTATGTCTTGGTATGTTTCTCATGTATAGTTTACCATTTTCTTGTGTCCAATAAATATTTCATGCAGGATAGGCAGTCTTTTGTGATGCCTACAGTCTTAGCCAGCTATATATATTCTATTCTGGTCCGATTGACAGTAGCTTTCTATGATTATGTTCTACTCGACAGTAAAAAGAAGTTTGGGGGCATAAAGTCTGTAGTTCTAGGTCATCGTTCCAATTCGATTTTCGAGCGTGTGTTTGTCTTCATTCTAAGCGATAATACTACTTTAATGGATGCACCTTATATTTATTCCTAAAAATTTTCATACAATATTTGCAAGCATTTCTCAAATTCAAAGTTCTTTGTATCGGGATTGTTCTGTATTTACACACCAACAATTACAAACAAAGGATATGTGAGTGAGCATAATAGATTCGTCAACACATTATTCATAGATCTGCGTAGGAGAACCCTTTGTACTGTGTAAAGGCAGCGGCACCCAGTAAACCAATAGTAGGGACAACGTTATATAAACACCAAGTATGGAGAAGCACTATTCGCTACCGAAAATTTTAAAATTTTTTTCTAAATTCTACTCAACCCAATAAAAATGTAGACTAATTATTAATCGCTTAGCTGTAGCGTAGAAATTATTAAAGTAAATAAATGACTTTCGAAAGCAAAAAATTAAAAGTTTTATAAAGAAATATTTATTTTCAACCAATTAATTTTTAGTAAATATTTGTAGAGCAAAATTACTGCAAAAAGTAAAATTCTAAAAAAATACTTTTTCACTAATTTCTTTTTTTCGTATTTTATCACGATATTTATGGTTTAATGGTCATTTACTAAATTTACTGCTAAGCCTACGCTTTTTATGTGCGCTATAGCGCCACTTTAAATGAAATTAGTTAATTTACAGTAAACAAACAAACACACCTGCGCGTGTGGAAGTCAACTGTAAGCGTCGATTTTGTTTATTTTTAGCTAACATAAATATTTTGGGCCGCTTCAATCGCTATATAAAGGGCGAATTTATATTTAATTTGTATATTATTATCATTTAGTGCGAAGTGTGACTGTTTGTTTAAATTAATTACATTTGAGACGAATTTAATTGGTTTTGAGCATAATTTTAACTAAATATAGAGTTTTGGATTGTATGGATGAATGAAATAAAATAAAATAGGAAACGAACTAATTAGTGATAAAAATAAAATTTAATAAATATTTTATTTTTTTATAATTTGTTTAGCTTTGTCGATTTTCTTGGTACTTTTTTACATAATTTTAAATAGGCTTATTATTGACTGATTTATGAAAAAAAAATCATTAAAAAAACTGAAAAAAAATTATTATTATTTTTTTAATTAATTAAAATTTTAGATTAAAAAAAATCATTCAAGAAGCTGAAAAGCATATAAACAAATTTTTTTTTAATAAAAAAAATATTTAAAACTGTAAAAAATTTAATACTTTTTTAAATTAAAAAAAATAAGGCCCATTAAAGAAAGTGAAAAAACATCAAAATATTTTTTTTAATAAAAAGTAATAAAAATTAAAATTTTAAATAAAAAAAAGCATTAAAGAGACTGAAAAAATATAAATTTTTTAAATTAAAAAAATATCTTTAAAAATTTAAAAACAAGAAAAAACGTTAACTTTGGCTGTACCGAAGCTAATACACCCTTCACAGGTGCATTTCTTTTAGTAACTGTGTGTTTAAGCAAATCTAAAGATGGAAAAAGTAAGTAAAAAACAAGTAAGGAAGGGCTAAGTTCGGGTGTAACCGAACATTTTATACTCTCGCAATTTATTTATTTAACTTTATTTATATTATGAGTATATAATTAATATTCGTCATATATATTGTATAAAGCCTATTAAAAGTTGGAAACCCTAATATTAGGTTAGAAGCACAGAGGTCCTTGTGTTCGATATATGGGGCCTTAAAAACCTATGGTCCGATTTCGGCGATTTTTAGAATGGGGCTGCCACACTATTAATATAGTATTTGTGTAAAGTTCTGCACCGATATCTTCACTAGTGCTTACTTTATATATTGTAAAGTAACCGATTCAGATCGTCTTCAAAGTTCTGGTATATGGGAAGTAGGCGTGGTTGTGAAGCGATTTGGCCTATTTTCACAACATATCATTTGGATGTAAGGAAACTATTACAAACCAAGTTTCATTGAAATCGGTCGAGTAGATCCTGAGATATAGTTTTTGACCCATAAGTGAGCGACGCCACGCCCATTTTCCATTTTGTAAAAAAATCTGAGTGCAGCTTCCATCTGCCATTTTATCTTCTTCTGTGAAATTTAGTGTTTCTGACGTTTTTCGTTAGTGAGTTAACCCACTTTTAGTAATTTTCAACCTAACCTTTGTATGGGAGGTGGGCATGGTTATTACCCTATTTCTTTCATTTTTGGACTGTATTAAGAAGTGGCTAAAAAACACGACTGCAGAAAGTTTGGTTTATATAGCTCTGTTGGTTTCCGAGGTATGTACAAAAAATCTATTTGGGGGCGGGGCCATGCCCACCTCCCCAAAAAAATTACATCCAAATATGCCCCTTCATAGTGCGATCCTTCATACCAAATTTTATTTCCATAGCTTTATTTATGGCACTTTATGTGTTTTCGGTTTTTGCCATTTTGTGGGCGTGGCAGTGGTCCGATTTTGCTCATTTTCGAAAGCAACCTTCCTATGGTGCCAAGAAATAAGTGTGCCAAGTTTCATCAAGATATATTAATTTTTACTTAAGTTACAGCTTGCACAGACGAACGGACGGACGGACGGACAGACAGACATTCGGATTTGAACTCCACTCTTCACCCTGATCACTTTGGTATATATAACCCTATATCTAACTCCTTTAGTTTTTGGTGTTACAAACAACCGTTATGTGAACAAAACTATAATACTCTCTTTAGCAACATTTGTTGCGAGAGTATAACAAGCCCTTGATTCCGATCGTTCAGTTTGTATGGCAGCTATATGCTATAGTGAACCGATCTGAGCAATTTTTTCGGAGATTAAATAATTTCTATGAACAATAACTCACACCAAATTTAGTGAAGATATGTAGTAAAATGCGGAAGTTTTCTATACAAGCCCTTGATTCCCAACGTTCAGTTTGTATGGCAGCTATATAATACAGTGGTCCGATATCGGCAGTTCCGACAAATGAACAGCTTCTTGAAGGGATAATAACATCTGCAAAATTTCAAAACGATATCTTAAAAAGTGAAGGACTAGTTCGTTTATATACAGACAGACAGACGGACATGGCTAAATAACTCAGTTCAACATACTGATCATTTATATATAAATTACTTTATAGGGCCTCCGACGCTTCCTTCTTCCGACGCAAACTTCGTGACAAACTTAATATACCCTGTTCAGGGTATAAAAAGCATTAAAGAAACTGAAAAAATATAAATTTTATAAAAAAAAATTTCTATAGAAATTTAAAAAATATTTAAAACTGAAAAGAAAATTTAAAATTATTTTTAAAAAATAAAAATTGGAAAATTTGGTAGTATAAAATGCCGAGAATAATTTTTTATGTGAAAAATAGCTTTAAATTAAAAAAAAAATTTAATAAAAAATCTAATTATAAGCCTTTAGTATCATTATCTGTTAGTAACATACATTTTTTGTTTAAAATATTTTATTGTCCACTAAAAGGCAATAAATGCGTGTACTAGGCGTATGCGTAACTTTCAACCACATCACAGACTCCATGGCGTATGAGTGACATAAATCACACTTAGCTCTAGTAGGTCAGCCAAAAGTGCTCACTCAATGGTACAAATTAAAAATTCAAGTGCTCTGCATTCATTTCAGTTATACATTCGGAGCTATGAAGCTCGTTTACATAACCTTCGCAGGCGTATGACTAATGCTCATCCATTTATATTAGACATTTATACTGCACTCGAACTCTCTATCTCTATGCATTTTATATTTGCACTTGATTACCTATGTGTAATTAAAAATGCATTAATCCTCATAAAATACACATTTGTGACATTTTACAATTATAGCGCTAAGTTATTAAGTTTAAATTGCTTTCGAAAACATAAAAAAAAATGAAAAAAATCGAAAAATTTCAATTACCATTCTCGCTCATGCTACAACTCATTTCCATCAGGTGATTAGTTGCAATAAAAATATTTGCACACTGCAAATAACCGACACAACAGGCTCACACCAATTTCCGGCTATGCAAAGACTGTCCATAACCAAGGGGCATGCGTTCATATTGGTCTTCTCGGTGTGCTCCAAGCAGAGTTTAGAGGAGCTGCGACCCATTTGGCAGAATATTAAAGACCTTAAGGTAATTGCCAATAATTTCTACTTCAATTAAGTGCGACATACATATATTCATATTTCTATATGTATGTGTGTGTGTGTGTGTGTGTGTGTGTGTTAATGCCAATGCTAATGCCATTTTCGCTAACTTGAAATTTCTCATTTCAATAATTTCACCCATTGCAAAAGGGGCCGGACGTCGTCAATATACCGGTTATGTTGGTGGGCAATAAGAGCGACGAAAGCGCCGAGCTACGTGAGGTGTCACAAGCCGAGGGGCAAGCACAGGCAGCCGCCTGGGGCATATCGTTTATGGAGACATCGGCCAAAACCAATCACAACGTCACCGAATTATTTCAGGTAAGTGCCGCAATGGCAAAATGAATGCGTGGAAATATGTGAAATGAAAGTGTGTGTGTGTGTGTCGTTGCCATTACGAGTTGCGTGCGTATGTTTTAGGCAATATTGAAAATGAAATTATGCTAATTTGGTCGAAAGACATTATGACACGTGTGTACTTACCCCAAAGTGTTCATGTCTTTATATGCTTTGCATTTGTGTGTGTCTCTACTCCTGTATATGTATATAGGAGCTGCTCAACATGGAGAAGTCGCGCATTGTGTCGCTGCAGTTGGATGTCAAAAAGCATAAGAAACAGAAGAAGGAGAAGAAGGTTAAAGAAAGTAATGGTGCTATACCGGAAAACGGCGATGGCGGCGCAGCCGGTGCCAAGGAGAAGTGTCAACTCATGTAAGGCTCTTAGCGCATACTACAGTAGCATAACGAATCGTTGGTGTGGGAGTTAGTGAATGAAAGGCAGCATATGAAGCCCAACTTCAGGCGCGCAGGCACACATACATATATTTATGTGTGTGTGTGTGCGGTTAAAGCGCCCAGCGGCGCTCGTGCAAGTTTGTTGACAATTATACTCGTATTGAATTCAACTTCAAATTAGCTTTAAAACAAAAAAAAACAATTTTTAACTTATACTCAAATGTTACATATTTTAATTATTTATTTATAATAGTAATTTAGGCTAATCAAGTGCATATTATATAATTATTTAAGCATTATTATAGGTGTATATACCTATATACCATAACAAACGTACATATATACATATATATACTTATAGCTGCATGTAGCGTGCATTTGTAAATTTTCATATTTGTTGTTAGGATTTATTAGAGCGTACCAAAGAGATTTTCAGGGGCCATTTCATAATTACATAAAAAATACAAAAACAAAACAATTTTTGCACACCGCATGAAGGTAGGTTTTCTTAAAAGGAAAATTGCGAGAAAAAACATTGAAACACATTTATACCTACAAAGCAGGCTGTTGGAAATTGAATCAATTTTTTTTAAACCAATTATAAATTTGAGAGAAATCACAATAAATATTATATTCACATTGATAATAACTATAATTTTTTCAATTCTTCAAAGATAAAACTTTCTTTTTTTTAGCATAAAATGTATCTTTACTGCACTGAAATTATTATTGCCATGTTAAGATTATATTATTATTGAATTTTTATTAATTTTTTATTTTTTTTTGGAATTTCATTCTAATTTAAAACAAATTGAATGACGAAATCGTTTCCAAAAATTAAACTTCTGTGCTATTTAGTACTAACTCCAAAAAAAAAAAACGTTAACTTCGGCTGTACCGAAGCTAATATACCCTACACAGGTGCATTTCTTTTAGTAACTATGTGTTTAAGTAAATCTAAAGACGTAAGGAAAAGTAAGTAAAAAAAAAGAAAACATTTTACTAATTATTTGTAGTAGTAGTTAACCGATCTGAACAATTTCTTCGGAGATTATATTATTACCTTAAGCAGTAATCCATGCCATGTTTCGTGAAGATACCACGTCAAATGCGAAAATTTTCCATACAAGCCATTGATTCCGATCGTTCAGTTTGTATGGCAGCTATACGCTATAGTGAACCGATCCAAACAATTTTTTCGGAGATTAAATTATTTCTATGAACGATAACTCACACCAAATTTCGTGAAGATATGTAGTCAAATGCGGAAGTTTTCTATACAAGCCCTTGATTCCGATCGTTCAGTTTGTATGGCAGCTATATGATATAGGGATATGCCGATATCGGCAGTTCCGACAACTGAGCAGCTTCTTGAAGAGAAAATAACATCTGCAAAATTTCAGAACGATATCTTAAAAACTGTAGGACTAGTTCGTATATATACAGACAGACAGACGGACGGATTTAGCTATAATCGACTCAGTTCAACATACTGATCATTTTTATATACGTACTTTATATGGCCTCCGATGCTTCCTTCTGGGTGTTACAAACTTCGTGACAAACTTAATATACTCTGTTCAGGGTATACAAATATGAATATCAATCGACTACACTGATCTCCAAAGATACCAAATCAATTATTTCAGTAATTATTTTTATTGTTTTTTTTTTTTTTAATTAAATAGAGAGTGTTTCATTCGCTTTTTTTCAACAATACACTTTCAAAATGTACCATCAATTTAATTTCATTGCATTTGGAGAATTTCAAAAATGAACTTTATTCTGAAATATCTGAAATGTGTTTCAAAAATACTTTATTCAACAAGTAATTATTGAATTAATACATTATTAAAATATTAAATATGAAGAAGAAGATTTATGTTTCACAAGTTCATTTCTTTAAATTAGTTTTTAAAGCATACCTTTAGGTGCTAGCCAATTTGGTAAACTAAACATGAAAGAGAGAATTAATAATTGCACTGAGTATCAATGATTGCCTGCATCTCTTTCTCTGCCACTGTCTCTATAAATGCTCATTCTATAAAATCAGTGAAATTATAATTTTTTGTTATTTTTACGATTCTAGTGCCATTTTTTTTTTTTGTTGAATTATTGAATTATTGAAATAATTATAATTTTTAAATGAATGCCATATTTATTACATTCACATTATTTACTTTACTATGCATTAAAAATTGGATTAATAATTCGTATTTAAAAAAAATTACTTTTTTGACAGCTGTGATTTAACTACAAATATATGTATAAAAATTTAGTTTAGAAAAAAATGTTTTAAACGCTTTCGAACTTCACTTTCGCTTGAAAAATGTTGTAAAAAATGGTTTTGTTACAAATTTTTAGAATAAATTATAAATTAAAATTCCGCGATGAACTCACTAACATACAAACACACACACACACTTATATACATACATATCAAGAACTGCTGTACTTTTTCCATTTTCCAATGCTAAAAATTGCTTAAATAAATTTAAAAAAAGATATTTTGGAAATTTGATTTCAAAACTAAACCGTAAAACAAATTCGAAATTTGATTTCAAAACGAAACTGAAAATAGCTAAATGTAAAATATTATGACATATTTTAATGTTTATTTCAAAAGAAGATATTGCTATACATAAATACATACATACAATTATCAAGATCCATGCATCTACAAATATATCTAACAATATCTATATCTGTATATATCCTAAACTGTAAACTATAGAGCAGCACACTAAACAATGTCTGACGAGTCTATATAAGTAAATAGCAGGAAATATACCGTTGTGCATATTTAAGGCACACACACACACACAGGCATGCATACATACATATGGTATTTAATCAATATATATCTATATCTATATATATATACACATACTATGCAATCATATATATCATAATTGATACAAACATATACAATATACATATACATATATACTTAGATATATATATATATATATATATAGTGGCAAATAATTAACTTACATACAAACCTATACTATATACATACATGCTATACCTAAATGAAATGAACATAGAGTTATACAATTACAAAATACAAGTACTTACTACAATTACTAACTGCATCTGAAAGCCAAAACATAAATAACTCTATACGAGAGAAAAAGAAAACAACAACAAATAGCAAGAATAATATTAAATAATTAGCAATAAATTATACATACAATACATACATAGATGAATACAGCAGCACATTCTTAAGGGGCACACCTAGTGTAATAGCCTAAGAAAAGGCGATTTTTGAGAATTTTTATTTAAAAAAAATACTTTATCAATTATTTCAAAATTTTAAGAATATATTTATACATGTTTCAAGAATATACAGTGAAATTTTTGATGAAAAAAATTAAATCTGTTTTAAGTTATTGTCGATCTCCAACGGCGCGAAAAAAAGGTCCTTCACTGCTGCAGTGATTCCGGCTTTCTCCGTAGATGAAATCTAAAAATGTACAATGACCTACGATAAAAAAAATCAAAAATTGACAATATGGCGGCGTTTAAAAAAAAAAAGTCAAATCCTACCCAAAATTTTGGTCGTTTTTGGCCTGCCAAAATTGGATTTTTGGATCAAATCAAAAATCGATAGGTCATTGTACGGAGAACTATATAAAGAACATGTAAAAAAACCTCAATAGTGATCGGATCATTTGTTTTTGAGTAATCACTGCAGCAAATACGGAAAATGCTGTTTCGAGAAAAACGCGTTTAAAGATAAAATGATCGTTTTCACTGTTACCGAGCGGCTGCTCTTTAAAAACAATTTTTTTTTTCTTGAAACGTAATTAGATATATTTTTACATTTCATATGATTGCAACTAGTGAAACAAAACAAAATTGTACTAACAAGCAATATTTTTCTAATTTTAAAAGATAAATACAATATAAGCGTTTTTTTTTTCAGAAACTAAATATTACGTTTAATACTTTTTATTTTCGTATAAGTTCGTAGAATGTTGTTCGCTTTAGTCGACGCCTGCTATTTCTAATCTCTTCTAGTCGTCGGGCTTCTGCGTTTACATGATTTTGCAATCTCGCTGAATGTTTCAATGCCGTCTCGTGAATAACTTCCCGGACCATTTTTATATGAAGATCACGGTGCAGGTCTGAATTACGTATATACCAAGGGGCATTTACAAATTTGCGTAGGACTTTATTTTGGAACCGTTATACCGCTTGAATGTATATCGGTGCAGCGCGTCCCCACAGTTGAATTCCGTATGTCCAAATAGGTTTCAACGTTTGATTATATACGAGAATTTTATTTGATGTTGTTAGCTAAGATTTGTTACCGATTAACCAACTTATTTTGCTATATCTTAGATTTAGTTCTGCAACTTTTTTTTTGTATGTGCTCTTTCCATTTCAGCTTTGCATCTAGCGTTATGCCTAGATATTTCGCAGAGGTGGAGTATGGGAGTACCACATTACCAATATGTAAAGGAATATATCTAGCACTTTTGTTCGTGTAGTTTACGTGTATTGATTTCGTCTCGTTTAAAGTAATGCACCATCTCCGTGTCCATTCCACTATTTCGTTAATTGCGGATTGTATTCTGTTGGCCGTTTCCACTTCGCTTTTGCCTGTCGTTCTGATGCAGGTATCATCAGCAAATGTGGCAATTGTACAGTTTGTCGGCGTAGGCATGTCGGAAGTGAACAAGATATACAAAAGTGGTCCCAGGATACTACCTTGGGGTACTCCTGTTTTTATTGGTAGCAATGTGGTATACGATTGTCCCTGCTTGATTCTGAAGTAGCGGTTGCTCAAGTAAGATTCAAGTAAATCAGTTAGATATTGTGGTAAGAAACGTCTTAATTTATAAAGTAAACCATGGTGCCATACTCTAACGAATGCCTGAGATACGTCTAGAAGCACAGCTGTGCAAATCAATTTATTTTCCATCGCATCTTCTATTATG
This sequence comes from Zeugodacus cucurbitae, assembly GCF_028554725.1. Classification (NCBI taxonomy): domain Eukaryota; kingdom Metazoa; phylum Arthropoda; class Insecta; order Diptera; family Tephritidae; genus Zeugodacus; species Zeugodacus cucurbitae. The sequence goes on from NC_071667.1 coordinate 66,058,608, forward strand.
TTCGTTATGCGATGTACTTGATCGATTGTGGAATGTTGAGTCCTAAAACCGAATTGATGAATTGGTATGATATCTTTTTCTTCAATTATGTTCTCAAGTCTTTTGACAACGACTGCTTCGAGTAGCTTAGACAAAATAGGCAACAATGAGATTGGACGATATGACGATTCTTCATGTGCACTTTTCCCAGGTTTTTGTACCATAATGATTTCGGATACCTTCCATGACATTGGGACGTATTTAAGATTTAAGCAGGCGTTTATTATCGATGTAAGCTTTGTAAATGCTCTGGGTGTTAAATGTTTCAATACATTACCCGTAATTAAGTCGAAGCCGGGAGCCATTTTAGGCTTTAATCTAATTTTGATGATATTTTCCACTTCTTTTTTTGTAGTTGGTTAAATTTCGCTTACATATTGCGTTGCTTCTAGCTGCGGTAAGCTATCGTGGAACGAAAATGGACTAAACGTTTTAGTTAGTTTCTCTGAAAAAACTGCCGCTTTTTCTTCGTCGCTTTTAGCCCAGGAACCGTTGGGCTTTCTGAGAGGAGTATTAGCCAATATCGGTTTCCTGGCATTTTTTACAGCTTTCTGTATTTTTGTTTTGAGATATCGATTTGATATTTTAATATGTTATTTTTGAAGGTGTAATCTACCGAAATCTATGAAACAAACAAAAAATTGACACTAGGCCCTAAGTACTATTTTCACACAAATACATGCATATTATACATACATACAAACACAATTGTACTGAGCATTAAACTAGCAAGTGGTAACAAAGAATTTTAAGAAAATATATAGAAAAACATAAACCATGAAATAATTTCAATATTTTTCGAACGTACTGCAACTGTCAGCCGTTTTAATTTCGACTGCTGCAAAGGTCAAAGGTCACATACAGACAAACATTATCAACTCAAAGGCTTAAAATTGAAGTAAAATAAGGTAATTTATACATGTATCATATAGTATATATATAGATTTATTTTTCTAAGCAGCACAACAACAACAACAAATTACACAAACACCCCCACGCATACATAGAAATACATTAAATTGATTGCTACGAAATACTCAATAATATTTGCTAAATTTAAGCCGTTAACGGTAACATTATTAATAAATAATACAAGCGCATTACATACACATATACATACATACATACACACATACGAGCAAATATATATTTTTTAAAGCTAAGTCAAACAATAGGTGCATAAGGAAAGCTTTTAAGCTTTTACGGCTCTTATATAGTTCAGTTATGAGCAACAATAATTGGTGTAAATACATGAATACAACAACAACAACAAAAAATAATAAAAAATAGTTAAGTAAACCGAAAAAAGTGAATAAAATTGAAAAATCACACACATGTGTAGTACTTATTTGCTGAATTAACAACTTAAATGAAAAAAACATTTGAATTAAACAAGACACGCCTTGTTTGTGTGGTGCGAATTGGATTTGTATTAAATTAAATTAATTAAATTAAATTAAAAAATGAACACTAATACGTACTGTTATGCTATTTTTTAAGCTAAAACTCAATTTTACGATTAATTGTTATTTTCACCAAAAAACAAGAAAAAAAAAACAAAAAAAAGCCATTTCATTTATGCAAATATGTACTTGCATAGCAATTCTTTTGTATTTCTTATGAGAATTATATTATAGTAGGCAGCAAAATGCAATTTTTTTTTATTAGTATTTAAGTTAATTAAATGAAATAATTATAAAGGTAAACAATTGAATTGAAATTTGCAAAGCTTTAATTGTTATTGTAATATTAAAATAAATTGAAAAACAAAAAAAAAACGAAAAAAACAAAGAATAAATGCATATAATAATTATACAGAAATAAATTCATTATTCTTAAAGAAACCCAATAAGTAATTTAATTAATAATAGTCATATTTAAACATTTATTTTGCGCTGATTTAGGCAAAACTTAGTTTGTAAGCAAAACAGTAAACATCGAAATAAAACCAAAAAAATAAAAAAGAAAACCAAAAAAAAAAAACAAATATTTTATGAATAATTGCACCCGAAAATTATACATAACTACTTATATAAGCATATATAGTATATTTAAAGCATAGTTTATTTAAAAATTGATAATTAATAGATGCGTGCTTTTTCCCCTCACTGTATAAGTACGGATAGTGGCATATTGTGTAGCATAATTAAAGGCAAGCAGTACAGTAATTAGCATGTAATAATTGCCAGTGTATTCAAGTGTAAAGGCAAGAAAATTAATTAATTAATAAATAATAATAAATAGTACAATAGTTAAAAAATTAATATTAATAAAAATATGGAAAAACATACTTTTAAAGCATATTAAAAAGTGAAAAGCTCAGCTTCAATTCTTTTAGATTTACAATCAAACGCTTTACGAGATTTGAAGCACTTTATTTCATAAACTTAGACAAGAACATTTACACTAAATTGCCACTGCAAATGAATATAAAATATGTATGAATAATATGCGTATAATTTCACAATAATGAATTTCATAAAATGTATTACTTTAAAAAATAATTATGAAGTACTGCAAATAATTTTCGAGAACGTGTATTTTGGTTTTGAGGTTATGTCAATCCACCGAGCATCAATATTTCTACTCAAAATATATATTTTACATATATTTTCGTATTAAATCCGATGCATTTTTATTTGGTTTTACAGTGCTTTTGTTACCTTCATTAAAGTTTTTAAAGGTTTTGCATTGCTTTTGTTACCTTCATTAAAGTTTTTAAATTTTTACCCTTTTTATTTTTTATTAATAAAACATGATCTATAAATTTTTTAGCCCACTGATTTTTATTATTAACTGACAGCTTTACATATCTACTTGCTTAAATATTTCATGATGTCGTAGCTTAAGTAAGAGTTACAGCCGTAGACGCTATCAGGGCTGTATATATTTTTAATTCGTCCAATTCTTTGAAAAAAAAAAAACAGTTCGAATGCTTAGTTATGGTATCTCAATAAACATTCTCTATTAAGGGGCTATACCAGTGTAACCCATGAAAAATTAGGCGATTTTCGCAAATTTTTTTTTAAAAAAGTACTCGATCGATTGTTTCGAAGATTTTTTACAAAAATATTGAAAAACTAGTAAGGAAAGGCTAAGTTCAGGTGCAACCGAACATTTTATACTCTCGCAATTTATTGATGTAATTTTATAAAGATAACACAATTTGACCCATATATTCGGCATAAAGTTCAATAGAATAACGAAAATCTGGGGACTGAGGTAATTCCTGAACCGATTTCACTCGTTTTCGCCACCAAGATACAATATATTGAAGACTATAACCTCATTTAAATTTATATTATCTATAATTAGTTATATGGGATCTGGGGAAAGTTATGACCCGATTTTAACCATTTTTGGTACAGAGACAAACTCTTATAAGAAAAAAATTCAGAGGGAATGAATTTCATTAAAATATCTGAGAGATTTACCTATATTTTCGGTGACAAATTACCCTTAGACACTGAGTTCTTCATGTTCGATATCAGGGACTTTGAAAAGTCATGGTCCGATTTTGACAATTTTGACCACAAGTGATGTCACAGCTCAAATACAGTATTTGTGTAAAGTTTTATACCGCTATCTCTATTGGTTCCTAATGTATGTATTATAAAGTGAACGAATCAGAAGAATTCAAAATTGAGTTATATGGGAAGTAGGCGATTTCGCCCATATTCCACCCGTGTCATCAGGGTGTTATATACCGAATTTCATTGAAATCGGTCGAGTAGTTCTTGAGATATGGTTTTTGACCCATAAGTGGGCGACGCCACGCCCTTTTTCCTTTTTGTAAAAAAATATTTCTTCTGTAAAATTTAGTGTTTCTGACATTTTTCGTTAGTATTAACTCACTCGCACTTATAGTAATTTTTAACATAACCTGTATAAGGAAATAGCTAAAAGAAACGACTGCAGAAAGTTTGGTTTATATAGCTTTATTGGTTTGCGAGTTATATACAAATAATCTATTTGGGGTCACGCCCACTTTTCAAAAAAAATTACATCAAAATGTGCCCCTCCCTAATGCGATCCTATGTTCCAAATTTTATTTTCATAACTTTATTTATGGCTTAGTTATGACACTGTATAGGTTTTCGGTTTTCGCCATTTTGTGGGCGTGGCAGTGGACCGATTTTGCCCATCTTCGAAAGCAACCTCCTCAGGGTGCCAAGGAATATGTTTTCCAAGTTTCATTAAGATATCTTAATTTTTACTCCAGTTATCGCTTGCACGGACAGACGGACAGATGGACGGACGGACAGAGAGACAATTGGATTTTGACTCGCCTCCTCGCCTTTGGTATATATAACCTTACATCTCACTCGTTTAGTTTTGGGTGTTACAAACAACCGTTATGGAACAAAACTATAATACTTTCTTAGCAACTTTGTTGCGAGAGTATAATAACGGAGTTATGTGCTGTCTTCGGAGGTACCAAAAAAAGTTTAGAACTGCTGACATGATTCCGGACAAATGAGTAGCTGAATCAAAAAAAAAATCAAAAACGTTAAAAAAAATTTAATATATTTCCTATACAATGACCTACAATTTTCGAAAAATATCAAAAATTATCAAAATTTTGAAAAAATTATCGTTTTTTTTAGCCAAATTGATGATGTTTTTTAAAATCAATATTCATGGATACGAGTACTCAGTTTCAGTTTGAAGTCGATCGGGTAGGATATTTTTGAAAGTTAAACTATCGAATAAGCACAGAAAAAAATCTATTTTTTGAAAGTGTCAACCCAAAGAACTAAGTATCAGAATCTCAATGCTCTCCCATCAATACTGAGCCTCGGCTTCATGCCATACCTTTATTACTTACATATATATTTCCTCTTATAAAGTTATATTATTAAATCTAATTTAAAAACTCAAAATTTATGTTATTTTGAATTATTCATTGATTTATTTACCTTCTTGTTAACAAAATCGCCTTATATTTATCATTATTATGACCCTACTCAATATTATGCTTGTCATATTTAGTTTATTAAAAATGTAAATATGCTAGTAGTTTTTCAGTATGCACATTCCGCTAAAGAAAAAAAAAGAAAGCTTTATAAATATGCTAATTGAAATAATTTAAAAATACAGCAACTGTGTTGTCATGTTAAAATATGTTCATCCAATAGCAAAAAAAAAGATGAACTCGAAACGGTTAAATGCACTTGGCAGGACACCGAGTTTTTTTTATAAAAATACAACGAATCATTAGAATATTAGTTTACACTTATAAATTGCGTAAATTATATATATACACATATACAACATGCATGTATTAAAACAAATAAAAATAATTAAATTATATAGAAAAGCGTATTATATAGCCTTTACGTAATAGACGAACAAATAGACAGAGATAATAATAACTCACATAAAATCATATGCAAATTAAAAACTTAGAAAATTTAATTTCTTTTAATAAAAATCTATAATAAAATTAAATAAATTATAAAAATATGAAAAACATATTAATTTATGCTTTTACAATGAATTCACTGGCTGGCTGCATTTCAAGCACTTTCATGTCATCAATGCATATTCATTTTAACAAGCAAATTTTGCAATTGTATAAACAAAAACTGCGATTTAGCATATATGGAAATAATAGTAGCACATACATAAGACACGTGCATATATAAAATAAACATTTTTTTTCGTAAGCTGCTGTACAAAGTTGAAAAAAGTGAAGCATATTAGCTGCTTATTTCGAAATGAATGAATTTAAATACTCAAACAATTAAGTTAAACATGACTTATGTATATGTAGCAAATAGATAACGATAAGAGTCGACACTTATACAAGACAAGTCATGTATGCATTCGCTGCGAATGCATTGACCAATAGTAGTAAGCGAGAATGGCGGTATGTATTGTACTTGTTTGAGCTAATAATAATAATAATAATAAACATAATTATACTACACATAAATGCTAGACATAGCTTTACACTAATACGAAAGAAAATACACAAAACATAATAATGATATATATATATATATACATACATATATATATTATACTTATATAATATATATTGTAACAAAGAAATTTAAATATAATAGTTGAAATAAAAATCCAATAATCCAATTATAAATAATTGACGCATTTCTTATTTCAATGGAGAAACTATATAACGCGGGAAATTATTAAAAACAGGTAATTAAGATTTATTTGCGCTTTAGTGGCAAGCAATTTGAAGTAACTTTAATGTTGTATAATTAATTTCACTTATAATATTTGAAATCGTTTACAACTTTTGTGCAGTAATATATAAAAGAAATTCTAACAATAGTATTTTTAATGCATATCACATTGTTTGCTGCCATAATCTGTAGCATGTTTATAACTTAGAACATTAATATCGTACTTTAGTTGCTTAATTAAACTTCATAGATTTCACCGAGTTTCACTTTCCATATTAAGAGCGAGTATAACATTATGTTTAACTGTTAAGCAGCGTTTCTATGAAATAGTAATAAATTATAAAAATAAATAAATAAAAAATAAATAATATTATAATTTAAAAACAAATACGATTGTTACGCCTCATTATCCAATACATCTTCCAATTTCACCGCATTCGCTTTATCGTTATCACTTGACACATTCTGCTGTTTTTCTGTTGCATTGTTGTTATCGCTTTTATGTGTTTGCTTTTGTGGCGAATTTTCCTTTGATTTAGCTACCTCCTCCGACATTGAGGACTCCGAACCTGTGTCGGCACTACCATTCTCCAATGGCGCTAGTATTTCCTGCACGCCAGAACCATGCTCCGGTGCCTGCATCAAAGCCGGCGTGGCGGTTGTATTGCTGATTGTAATCTGGTTCGCCGACGTCGCGCAGCTAATGGCATTCAAAAGCATTTTTAAATTTTCACCCGAAATACGATCTTCATGATGTGCTGTACCTGTGCTTGTACCGGGAAGGGCACCGCGTTGCGTTGCGTACTCACGTTGCTGCCATACACCGGCCCAAGCACGCGGACTGAGTATGTACTTGAATGTTAATTTAACAATATAGCCAATGAGACAAACTAACAATATACCGGCTAAGTAATTGTAAGGGAAGCCTAAACTGCCTGTAATTAAAAAATAGAAAACATTTTTAATTTGCTCGTATTGGAATAAAGTGGTAAATTACTTCTAAGTATTTCCATTGTCTCAACAGATTTGTCTATTAGAAAAGTTAGCTGCTTTAAGAACAAGTCATTTGCATACATGAGAAACACATGATCGGGTCGACAGAAATTCAAATTTAGTTGGCTTGATTTTCTAGTTAGAAATAATAGAACAGTATTAATTATAGTTAATTTCAAGATTGAACAATTTAATTAAGTTAAAGAATACAAACTTGATATATTCCTTTTTGGCTTTTAGAGCCTGTTTATCACTGGAAGTAAAAAAGTTTACGATGGGCGTGTACCAACGGGGCTCTTGCGGCGCTGACTGTTCATGACGTGCAAGCATTTCTAATAAACGTTCAGCTTCCAATTTCTGCAAATATGCGTTGAAATTGTAATTAGCGAAAATTAATAAATTTGCTTGAAATAACAAATACTTACGCGATTACATTCTAAGTAAGTGTGGAAATATCCGAAGCACACGACCGCTCCTATAATCATCGTAATAATGCCGACTCTATATTTTCGATGACAATACCAGCCAATCAATAGCAAACCAGCTGCGCCGAGTAAAAATTGAACCTTAAAACAAAAAAACAAAAAAAAAAAACAAAAAAAAAAACAAATAAAAATTAGACATTTAATGAATTTTACTAAATTTCTATTGGCGCGAGTATATATGAAAGTAGATTTATAACAAATCCAAAGTAGCAAACAACATACCGTATGTGGATGTTTTGCTCATTGAAATTGCAACAAATTCCAAAATTAGACTGCGAAACAATTAGCTCACTCACCTCGGAAGCTTTCAATAACTGTCCCATATCCTTGATGATATCCCAAATTAGGGCAAAAATACCCATACTACTTGTGAAATCATCTTTAGCAAAATGGGAATAATAATCGGCTTTAGTAGGCTCTCTTGTTTTCGTGAGGATTTCTGTTATAATTGTATCCAAATCTCTTGGATCGTTTAAGTTCTTGAGCTGTTCTAACTGAGCTGGCAGAGCAGTAAAGATTAAAGTACGCGTGAATTCTCCGGTCAAGTCATTATGCTAAGTTGGAAGATATAAAAAACGTAATTTAAAGAAGCGTAAACATGTGCATAAAAAGATACACATAGCCAAATGCCGGCTAGCTAAGGGCTATGATGTCATCACACCTACTTACATCTATGTTACATATATGTAACAATCAAATATTTGTGTAATTAATGACGCACCTTGAAATATTCACTGTTAAATAAATACGCAATGAGCCTTTTATAATACATCAGTGCAACGGCTTCTGCATTTGGGCCGTTGCCATTATATTGGATGCATTTAGAGTTTGCTTTGGATTCTTCACTTTGATAGTTATTTTCGTGTTGTTGTGCATGTTGAAAATATTCTTCACGTCCCCAAGCATCGGGATCTATCCAGCTATCTTCATCCTGTGTGCTCTGCACTAAATGATTGTTGAAACCAACACAAAGGCAAACAATAAAAATCCACTTTCTGTAATTTTGCATTTTTAATATTCATTTATTTCGCTCTGATCTAAAGAAATTTAAGCTCAAATCGCGACCAGAACTAATTTGAACGAATTTGATTACTTTGCAAGAACTGTTCAACAATAGTAACTGTGCGAAAAATTGGCAGCAACAAAATGAGAACAGTTTATTTATGTTGACATTTGGCAGCACTGATCAGCTGCCTGTAAATGTCAATTTTCAATGATTGTAAACAATTTATTATTTTGTTTGGCACGTTTATATTGTTTTCGCATTTTAATTCCCAAAACATGGAAATCGACGAAAATAAATTAGGTAAATTATCAGAAGAATCCTTAAAACGTAAGGAACGTTTGCGTCAATTGCGTGAAAAAGCTAATAAATCTGATAAAGACACAAACAGTGAAGAAGCAGAGAAACTCCCCAAGTATGCACCCATTTTCCACTTATCTTAACTAATAGCATATATTAATTCATTTTTATTTCGACAGACCTATTTTCCGAAGTTATAAACCCCAAAATGAAAATACAGAAGGTGAACTTTTAGAACAAGAGCCATCTGGTGATATTGAGAAAGCTGTAGAAGACCAACTCGAACTTCTGCGTCAACCTATGGTTATTGACGAAATTGACATAGCAAATTTGGCGCCTAGAAAGCCTGACTGGGATTTAAAACGTGATGTGGCAAAGAAATTAGAACGTTTAGAACGACGAACACAAAAAGCAATTGCAGAGTTAATACGGGATCGACTAAAGAAAAATCAAACCGACCAAGAATTCTTTCAAGCCGTTAATGTTGGTACAGCGCATGCTGGTGAGACAACAGTGGGTGAAGATGATTAGTTAGTGTTAAACATCATTTTTATTTATTATATAAAGTTTCATTAAATAACAGAAATTGTACAAAATTACGGTGGGTTTTAAATTGCAAAAATTGAAACAGCTGTCGCTCATTTGCGACGACTTGAGCTCAGTGGTGTGATGGATACATTTTGTGAAATGTTCTCTTTTCCAGTTGAACTTAACTTCTCGCGCAATGCATTGATTTCTACAAAAATACTTATTAATGAGGAAGAAATATAAAATATACTTCAATCTATTACAACTTACGTTCACTATATTTTCGTTCAAGCGTGTTGGCAAATTTTCGCATAGAGTCCAGTTGCTGAGGTATTTCTTCGCGCAGAGTTTCGATAGTTGCACGCGCCTGCGATAGTTCTTTTTCACGCAATTGCAGTACTTTGTCCTTGTCTCCAATTGCTTTCTCTTGTTGAAGCGCAACCTCTGTTCGCCAACTAATGGTCTTTTTAAGTTTTATAAGCTCTTGCGTTTGTTTTAAAATTATTTCGTTTGCTTTAGATATCTCTTCAGCAGCCATTTCGAGTGCTTTACGTTTTGTTTGTGAAATTTTCTTCTCCGCCTCCAGTTCAGCGACGACATCGGCCTACCAAAGAAAAATCTAAATATTAGTAGTTATTAAATGTAGCTATGTATGCACGCTTGTTACCTTGGCTTTGTCATATTTTTTCAATTTTTCTTGAAGTTCCGAAATATGATTGCGTGCATCTACCAAGTGCATTTCGTTTTTGCGTTCGGTATTTTTTAAGGCAGATATTTCAACATGCAGTCGCTCGATTTGTTCTTTTAGCGTCGAGCTCTGCGATTTAGCGTTTGTTAATTCCTCCTTTAGCAACTCAATGTGTTTTTGCTCTTTACTGTAAAATGTATTTGGGTATTCTTAATGACAGATCACTTTAGAAAAATTTATAAACTGGATATTTGTAATAAATTTCGAATTTATACTTACATTTTTTCTGCTTGTATACTATTTTTGTCAGCAATCAATTTATCTATTTGCAATTGTAATGCCGCAATTGTATTTTGGCTACGCTCATTTTCGATATGTTTTTGTTCGTTTGCTTTACGTAAACTCTCTTGTAAATGTTTCAACTCTTCAGAGTGACGTTGATTTAAATTCCTTGAGTTATCTACCATGTTCTCCCTAAGTTTTCCATTTTCTGCATTTAAATGATCAATAGTGCGCAAATGCATATCGACTTCCTGTTGCAGAGCCTGTATTTGATTTTCTTGTGACTGATTTCGTTTCTACAAAAAATATTAATATATTAATATAATTTTCAAACTCTAGCAATGAAAGAAAAATGTTGACATTACCTGTATAACATCATATCTGCTGCTCATATAGAATAATACAATATTTAATGGGGCAATGCGACTTGGTAGACATAAATGGATGAGATTCTTAAAACTACGCATTTCAATAAATTGCAACTGATAATCGATGGAATCATCTGCTGAATTTGACTGTTTTTGTACCAATGCTAATTCAAGTTTTCCCGCGCGACAATCCTGCAGCATTCTTGCCAGATTCTCTATGAAACCGGCAAATGTTACATGCAGTGACTGATCTTGCTTCAGTTCATTAAATGAGCAACCGTCCACTGTTGTAATGTACATGCGACGATGATCACTTTTCTCCGTTAACCGCAATTGCTGTAATTAACATGTTTTGGTTAAACAAACTGATTGTTTTAGATATTTGAAATCTTACAAGTAATCCCTTGAAAGCAACTTTCTCAGCACACATAATGCAAGGTTTCTTCATACGTTCACCCTCAGAACGAAAGTTTACCATCAGTTCCACTGTTGGTAAAATACTTTCAGTATTGTTGCTACTATTATAATTACAAAAATATTCTTCGCCGGCAGGAGCGTACATTTTGTGCGATTGTTTATAAATTGTTTGTTTACTATTGATATTCTTAACTATCGCCGATTACATTTTCTCCACTTATTCTACTTCACAATAATGTTGCCAATATGAAGAACAGCTACTTTTTGTTCTTCTAACAATTCTTTAAAAAACTTAATATGGTTAAATTAAAACGTAAATAAATCATAAATTATAGATTTAAAAACAAAATAAACAAAAAATAATAATAATAACAAATTAATAACTAATAACAAAATAAATGTTAGTAGAAGTATATTATATTATTATATATAGTATATAGTATATATATCAATTACGCGAGGTTTTCCTCAATTAATAGTTGTATATCAAGTTCAATTGTCAAATTAATTAAATTAATTAAATAAGAAGAAGGAGAAGAATTCATAAAAAATAATCATTAACAAGAATGACAGCAACATTTTTCTAACTATTATTGACCATTAATGTCAAAGCGTTTTGCAATGTCAAAAAGCGAACAGGACTTCACTTTTTTAATTTGATATGTCAAACGTGGTGGCAACGCTATTATAAATAAAAATATGTGGCATTATTTTATTTTTCTTCTTTCGCCATTTTCACAATTTTCTAGCGGCATTTTTTGTTAATAGTTCATTGAGAAAAGTTTCGACTGCGTATACAGGTGAAAAACGCTGTTATTGAAAAATAATAAAGGCCAAAACAAAGTATTGAAAATCTAAACAAATACCTTAACCACCCAGCGAAATGGCGGTAAGTATATTCAACGCATAAATTTGCATATCTTTACGCAACGTTGAATAATTATGTGGCTTATGCTGTGTCGTTCGTGTATTTTTAATGAAATTTTTGGATTTTTAGACAAAAATATTTGTGGGTAGCCTACCGCCCGGCACCAAGCCTGAGGAATTACGACATCTCTTTGAAGATTACGGAGTTGTGGTGGAATGTGATGTTATGAATCGTTGTGGATTTGTGCACATGGAAACAAAAGAAATGGCCAACACGGCGATTGCAGCACTACACTCAACTGAATTCAAAGGACAAATGATTGTTGTAGAACTAGGTCGGCCAAAAGATAGGAAGCCAAATGCGGACAATGGACGGGGGGGACATGTAAGGTCACGAGGTGCAGCACGTGGCGGAGGTAAAGTTGGAAGATGAAGTGTTCTGAATTTTGCCATTGTTAATGTATTTTATATATTACATCATCAAGGTGGTAGGAGCTCCGGGCCAGGAGGTCGTGGTGGCGGAACAGGCGGTAGAGATAGTGATACAATTGATGCTAGCAATAACAGACAAAACTTTGGTAATAATTCCGGACGTGGTGCACCAAAAAATAAATTCAATCAAGGCAGCGGCCCCATACGGAATGATCACTTCAAACAACAACAACGTAACATGCCTTATCAACGAAGGAACGATGGTCCTGGTGGTAATTCTAACGATGGCGGAAAATTTGGTAATCATAGAGGAAAATTCAATAGTGGAAATGCCAGCGGATCTAGAGGTTTCGGTGGTCGTGGAGGTGGTGACAGTGGACCACAAAATTTTAATAACTGGGAAAAACAGACACTTGATGGCAATGCTCATTTTGATGGCATGAACAATTTCAATGACAACGAGGGCTATGGCAATAATTTTGGTGGCAATTCGGGCGGTAATCTGGGTGGAGGTTTTGGCGGTAATAAGGGTATTAGCGGTCAGGATAGAAGAGGCTTCGCCTTGCCTATGGGCGGACGTGGTGCTGGTCAGCGTTTCGGTAATGGAAATCCTGCTTTTGCAGCTGGAAATCCTGTTGCCGCATTTGGTGGAAGTGGCATGCAAAGTAATATCGGCCCACCAAACAATTCTACTGAAGGTCTGTTCAGTAGAAGAAATAACAACGGTTCAAATGGGTGAGTGTTGATTGATATTGAACAAAATGCATATATTAGTGCAAATTTTATAGTTTACTGATGTTTATTCTGTTTCTTTTTTTTTAGTCAAGGAAATATGTCTGCACGTGGTGGATTCCATGGCGGCTTTGGCAATAGTCAAGGTGGTGGCAATGTAAATAGTGGTGGTCGTGGCGGCTTTAGGCGTGGCGATGGTGTTGGTGGCAATGCTGGTGGAGGCAATAATGAAAGATTTTCGGCGCCGAATAATTACAACAGTAATTTCCCTCCACTCGGAGCGCAAGGATTCGGTGGACGTGGTGGGCCGGCGCGTAACGGTCGTGGTGGTGGAAATCAACGGTAAGTTTTTTTTATTGAGAAGCGAGAAGCGAATAGTATAAACTGAATAAAAATAACCGTTTTTAAAAGCTGCGAAAAAAGTTTGAGTATCGAAAGATATTTATATTACGCGGTTATATGTAGATCTAAATGCAGTTAAAAAGTGGGGATTTTGTAAAATTATTTACAAATCTTAATCTTAAAAAAAAATTGTTGCCAAAACTAGTTTGTTTTTAATAAATAATTGTTAAAGAGTTTTTAATTTTTTTGTAATAACTTTACGTTTTTATTTTATAAAACCTATTTTACGATTTCTCTTACATACAGCAATGGCCCACGTCAAAACACGATGCCCTATCAACGTTTTTGAAAATAACCTCAAGAAAGCGAATTCACCAATGCGTTTATCTGCGTAGAATAATGTGGAATTCGTGTATTACAGTTAGACTAACACTATGGATAGGCAATCCATAACGAGTCATGTTCATGTGCGAAAACTTGTATGTACAAAGTTAATACGTGACTCGCCACAAATTAGATATGACGGAGTCATATAAACTATTTCAATTTTATAATATAAAAAAAAAAAAAATAATATAAACAAATATTAGAATATAAGCTACAGGAGGGCGTCAATATGTTGTATATATATATATTAAATATCACATGTAAAATACATAGCATATTCTAAGTATAGAACAAAATAATTAAATAGGAAAATTACAAATTTAAAAACAACAAAACAACAACGTGCAGACCACTTTTACAACAACTCTGAATAAAAATTAATAACAAATCAATGAAGATTTTTCTTAAAGAGATTAATTTGCACTCACGCCGTATATAACGTAATGTTTTTTGTGTGCAAAATATGTATTATTGAGTACATGACAACAATACATTTACCTGACCGATTATTGATATATTTTTAAATAAAAAAATAATATGCTTAAGTTTGTAAATAGATGAACAACAATGAAAATGCCCAAGTTATTGCACAAGCAAATATGTTTTAATTTTTTTTTTTCGCACTTATCTATTTAAAATCTTGCTTTAGTTATAGTTCCACCTTTTTTGCAATATAATTGAATAAAGAAATACTTAATTTTTTATTAAAATTGAAATATACATACTTTCAGTGCCGTTATTAGTGTTTAGAAAAATGGTTCTACACGTCAAAATTAATGACTGACAATGAGTTACGTAAAATTAGCTACATAAAAGTAATTGTTAAGTGTTGTTTTTTTGGTGAATATGAAAGTGGAAATGGAGTTTCAAAAATTTAACCGTAAATTAACGTGTATTAAAAAGAAAAAATGTAGTAATATTACATTAGACTAACATAGAAATTCGAAATTTTCGAAAACGGTTGTAAGTATTCGAAATAAATCAAATAATTGTTAGAAATACTATCAGAGCACAGTATATTTTGACGCCTGTTTCTCTATAATTAAAGAGAATAACAATTGAAATTCGTTATTACGCTACTTCAATAACCTGGTAATGCAACAATTTGAACCCAACTTCCACATAACCAATAAAAATGTTAAAATTCGCATCGTCCATTAATATTAATTTTTCCTAAAATTTACACCAAAATAATTTTTGTACATTTTTATTATATTAAATTTTTATTAAATTAAATTTTTATTTTTATTGAATTAAATTTTTATTTTTTTTTTTTTTTATTGAATTAAATTTTCATTTTTTTATTTTTATTGAATTAAATTTTCATTTTTTTTTATTTTTACTTGCAGAAACCGTTAGCAGTAAGTGTGTGACAGCCGGCAGCTTATGTGTTTATACCCTACCACAATGCATACAAATCAATATCAACTGCAGCAGCATGCTTTATACATAAGAAGAGACTGATATATGTAAAAATGTATATACGCGTACATATGTATTGTGTTAATTCTAAAATTATTTAACGTGTTTTCTCACTATAAATGCTTAAATAATAATAAAAATAAAAAGTTCCTTAGGTAAATTCGAGAAAACATAATAGATTAAAGCAACTAAGTCTAAGTGCTAATGCTGCATATTTTTAAGCTAAAAGAGTTGTGCAGATCGTTAATGGGCGCTTCTTGGAAGGATCATTTAAGGTTAGTATTTAACTAGATTCATGAATAGCACAGGTAAATTTAATTGCATTAAAGAAAATGGTTGCTTACAGCTTAAAAAGGACAGTGGAGGCTTTAAATACACGCATTCTAAATCTGTTTGAAGGTGAAATATTAAATTATGATACTATTCGACATTTAATTTGTATCTGAAATTATGAAGTTGCTTTATTTAAACTCTTTAATGCAATCTTAGATTTTTATATCATAAAATAATGTTTTTGGTGCTATTTACAGTGGGACTTCTCTAACTCGAATCACCATAATCCACAAAAAAAAATGTTGAGTTAGAATTTTTCATTAAATAATATTTTTTTATGTTTTAAAATATAGATTTATACACAGTTTTATTTATTTATTACGCTAAAAGTTTTATCTACATACGTTAAAATATGTATTCTGTAATTTTGTTGGTTGCACTTTGTTATTGTTTGGCTCTGGACGTATGTCTCCTTTTTACACGGTTTTTTTTTAACGGTGTTTTTGAACACTTCCCTGTTACCATTTTTACACGGTTTTACTTTTTTTACACGGATTTTTTATTTTAATTGTATACTTTTTTGTAAAAAAATCAAAATTCCATACGTCAATACGTCACAAATCCATTGATGTTAATAGAATTTAATAAATTCTAAATTAGGTTTAAACTAAAAAATACAAATCTTAGATTCGAAGGCCAGTGAAAAGGTTGCAACAATTTCAATACGTAAACAAATAAATGAAGCTGTATGAAGAAGTAAGAAAAAAGAAGACACAGCGATTAATGACGGAACTCCCAGAATAGTTTTTGTTTGTTCCTTCTAACAGTAATATGTACATACATATAATACCAGAAAAGTCTATAACAACAACAACAGTGAAAATTCTCACTGTACGAATAGATAGATTTTCATGTAAAATTAGATCTTTTTTACACGTTTTCTATTTTTTGCACGATTTTTTTCTTAAATTGGTCCCAATAGTGAGTTTTATATAAAAATTTGATTTTTTTGCACGGTTTTTTTTTACACGAGTAATTTACTGTCCCAGTTAACCGTGCAAAAAAGGAGATCAACTGTATACCATGCCTATGTTACATGATTTATGAAATCCATAAATGTAATATTTTTTGTTTGCATCCATACGAATATAGCGTCTCCTTTAAAATTCTGCGTCGATAGTAAAATTTAATTTTTTGTATTATGTCCTGTTTGAAAAGTTCGATTTATGGAAGGAAATTTTTATGAAATTTGATTTCTAAACGCTATTGCCAATTCAAAAATTCGAGTTATGGAGATCTTCGATTTATATAAGTTCGAGTTATGGAAGTTCCACTGTAGTACGATATAATACCAAACGCATAAGGATATTTTTCAAAATTAAAAAATATTTATTTCGATTCTTTATAAACATATACTACGCTTAATAATAGTAATTTTCCAAAATGCTCACTAAATTGTTTATAAATAAACTGTCTTGAAGCTTTGTGTAGTTAATTTCACACATCTCAACTTTGGCTTGCATCTTTTAGGCGCAAATTCAAATTTTATATGGAATTCTAGGGAGTATCAATTAGTAATATGTTTATAATCAAATAATACATTGTATTCTGACTGTACATTCATATGAAACTCGGCTTAAACTCAAGCCAATATTATTTAATTGTCGATTTTTACAATTTGTTTTGTATTAAATTATAATTTTTTTTATTTGTAGTTGAAGTACCAGCCGTCAGTTGTAGAGTTCCGCGCTCTCCCTCTCTCTGTGTTTCCAAACGGCTCTCCATCACTCCGACGTCTCCATCACTCACTGCACTCAAAACATACATATGTACGCATGCTATCAAATGCACAGCTGCATTTGCTCGACGGCACATTGCTCTCTGTATTTTTGTTTGGAAACACAGTACACCGAGCGACCGCAACAAACAAATTTACGGAAACAACAACAAAATACAATATTTTCATATTTTTCAAAGATAATTTGAAGGCTTTTATCAGTTGTTTCGTTGTCACTGAGCGCTGGCGAAAGCGTTTTGGAGCGATTTCTTACGACGTCAACACTCGTCTCTCTTCGCTGTGACTCTAGCAGCGAGCCAATTGAATTTTATTATTGCGAATCTTCGCACAGTTGCTGTCGTCGTGTTCGGTGTCAAAGTCACAAAACGTCTCTCGACTCGGCGCAGTGCCACAATCAGGGAATTGAAGATTAGTTCATTATTTTGTGATTTTGTAAATTTATTTTCATATACACGGCGTCTCTAAATGGAATAATGGAAACGATTCGAGCGCATAAAAGCGGAGTTGATGGTAAACAATTGCTTTGTGCGTGTGCTTTGTTGAACTAAACACAAAATAACAAAGAAATAAAAGCGCGACAACAAATCAACAAAGGCCAACCAGTTGGGTACTTGAAGAAGAAGTCGAAGAAGTTGACGAAGGCAATAACAACAGCAAACACACACGCATGCAAATGCACAGCATATTGAATTGCAGTTGAATTTATAAAATAGCAATAACCATTTGTGCGATATCCAACGTGGAAGAAGCAGGTCACACACAAAAGGCGCCCACAAATGTCTAATATTAAATATATTATTATCTAAGCGAACCTCCCTGCCACTTGAGCGCCAACAGACCGTAGACAAAGCGAGCAGTAGGAAACGGGAACACAGCGCATTTGCGACAAAAACCACTGCGACAAGATACTAAAATAAACGATTAAAACAAATTCCACGAATCGCCCTACATACATACATACATATATGCTCGTACACATATGATTGCTCGCCCGTATATTCCTCATTTATTTATTTTCCAACTTTAACATTTGCTTTTGCGTTGAGTTTTTGTGAAACGTGCGAATAAATATACGATTATTTTATAACTTGCTCTGAAACAAGTTGGTTGCGTTGCTGTGTAAGAAGCGGAAATACACGCAAAACAAATACAAATACAAATAAATAATAAACAAGAAAAACTACATTGCCTGCCAACAAACACCTGCAAAAGACATGTCAAAATTATCGAATATTTTGAAGCCGCTGCGGCAGCTATTCTACGCGTTGGTCTTCACTTTCTGCTGTGTTTCACTAACTTTGGCGGAACTGGCGGAGCAGCCGACAACAACACAACAAAGCGGTGAGACAGCTGCTTTGAAGGGAAAATTAATATTCTCGCATGTGGTAAGTGGGTACTTGGGTCTATTAAACATTTATCGTTCAACAGCCTACCCGCCGGCTAATGACCAACAAATGTGCAGTGATTTAACGTTTTGTTAATAATACATTTTTTGTTTATTTTATCTTTGTGCTCTGCTGCAGCTTTATCGACACGGCGACCGCACGCCAATTGAGCCATACCCAACGGATCCGTGGAAGAATCGCGAGTACTGGCCGGTCGGTTGGGGCGAACTCACAAATGTAAGTGCGAAATTATGATTTATTTTTTATTATTTTTTTTTGTTAGTATTGTAATTAAGTTACTCATATTTGCATTGTGCGTGGGTCAGCGAAGTGCCCTGCTAAGTGCTTGTACATTTAGCGCAGCTACCATATGGCAGCTGATTTTTGTTTTGCGTTGCACTTTTATACTTATGTATCTACGAGAGTTAAAACATATGTTTTTACAGATATATGTAAGTGCTTTTACTTATTTATAATTTTTGAAGTGTAAACAAACTCAAAAATGCTGACATTAATTAGTGCTGGGTGGTGTAGTATTTTTTTTATCATATGTCGCTTATTTACTGCAATGCAGACTGCGTATTAAAAGGTGTCTCTTATTAAATGAGATAACGCAGGTGCGATAACGCATATGTATATTTGCATATATACATAGTATATATTTATATTTAGTCGCAAGATAAAAAAGTTCATTTATAATTTATTAAATTTCGTTGACGTTAATGAAATGCGTTAAAATATCTAACCAATTTTAGATTCGTAAATGATAAAATTAATAATGAAGTTTGGAAAAAAGAATTGGAATGGAAGGCAAATTAGCAAAGAAAGTTTTCAGCAAAACAAAAATTAATTCGTTAAGTTACCCATAAATGTATAGGTACTTTAAAAACAAAACAAAAAAAAAACAAGGAAATAAATAGGGTATTTAATTACTTCGAAAGTAAATATGTACTACATACACGTGAATGTAAAAATAACATATGTTTTCTTTTAATATGTGTGTATGTATGTATATATAGTGGAACTTCCATAACTCGAACTTTTATAAGTCGAAGATCGGTAGAACTCGAACTTTTGAATTGATAATAGAAGTAAAATTTCATACAAAATTCCTTCCATAAATCGAACTTTTCGACCAGGGGATAATACAAAATTTAAAATTTTACTATCGAGGCAGTATTTTAAAAGAGTCTCTCTATATAGCATGGAGGCTAACAAAAATATTATATTATACTTATGGATAGCATAAATCATGTAACAAAGGCATGAGATATGGACATCAAGAGCCAAACAATAGCCAAGTTTTTTTTTTCAATATTTCCTTATTTATTGAATCTGCTTGTTTTTAAGCCTAACAACAAGTTATAAAGGCATTAAAGCATGTATAACGTATGTACATAAAGCTTTATGGGAAGAAAATAAATAAAACTGGGTATAAATCTATATTTTACAGTTTTCTCTAACTCGAAGTTTTTTTAATGGATTATGGTGATTCGAGTTAGAGAAGTTCCACTGTATATATAATATATGCAGTCAACGTTATTTAAATTATATTCGCAAGTGTTACAAGTTTATTAAAACAGATATTTGTGCAGAAGTGACAGTTGGTTTTTCCATTAGCAGTAAGGTGATCGAAATTTTTTCTAAAAAAAAAAATCCAGCTGTTTTATTATCATTGAAAATTTCTTCCATTAAACTTATTTAAATAAATTCAGTATAAATTAATTGTTAGTAGTATTAGAATTATATTTTTTGTTTTATTTTATATTTCTTTATTTTGTTTCGAAAATTTCAATTTGTCGCTCTTGATATTTTTGAAACTAAAAGCAGAAACAAAAAATGAGTTTTGTTGTTTGTTTTCTGTTTTTCTGTGTAAACACTTTAAATGTTTTGAAATGCACATAATTCTACATCTGAATTCATAAAAGAAATCTATAAACAATTTTTTCTTTCTTAAAAATACATATGTATGTATTTTGAAAATATTATCAGCAAAAAATAAATTTATTTAGATTATTTTAATTATGTTGTTGTACACAAAACCGCATACTAATTGCCCTATTTTCAGCTGATTAAAATCGTAGTATATAACAAAAAACAAATTCTCAGCGTTTTTTAGACTTTCTATTGTTAAATGATTTTTGAATGATTAGCTGGGAGTAACGTTTGGAAATTACTTAAGTTCAATTACCTCCATTTGTTAACGACGTTCTAAACAATGCGCTGCTATTGTTGTAGTATTTCTAGCACACTTATGTATGACGTTTGTATGTATGTATATAGCCATCCAAACTGCTTATTGGCTTATCATAATTTCTATTAATAAATGACTAATATTGTCGGCGGTTCACCTCAATGCATATTCCGACATTAGTGTTTACAATAAATGGCATTAAGTATTGAATTAGGCGCTAAGAGCGTGCTTATATTGTGTTTATTATCAAATGTGTGTACATATGTACATATTTGTAGTCAACAATCAGTGGCGTTAATTTCACATTAATGAGCACACACCAACTGCATACCTATTTACATATATGTATGGATGTGTGTATAAATAGCGTCTTATTAATATTTCCATTATAATATTTGTCCGACAAATGTTTGCCGCTTTGAATGGCTTACAGTTACTTTACAAGCGAGATGACATTTGTATGCACAGGTATTTAGTGCACACGAGTTTGACTGCTGACGGCATGTCATTGCAATGACCACAAAATACAGATGTGCGAGTGTCAAGAGTTAAAACCCTGTAGGGATAATTTGAGGGTTGCAGTGTAAATTTTGGCTTAAAATTAGTTTTTAAATTATTAAAAAAAAATATTAAATTATTAAAAATTATTAATTATTAAATTAATTTAATATTATTCTTATTTTCATATTTCAAATTTAAGTTGTAGTGTAAATAATTTATTTTTTTTTTTCAATAAATTGTTTTTAAATTAAAAAAAATAATAATATATAGTTCACATCAATCAAAAGTTCATTCATTTATGAATACCTTGGTTTATTATAATTTCCTACAGGGTCTCTTAACACATGCACATTTATCAATGGTAAATACAAAGAACAAAATGTTTGTGTATGCAACTATGAGATCAGTAAATAGTATTTTCAAACAAATATTTTCGACACGTTTCTTGTAAACTGATAAGTCACGTGACATTTGAAATCTGGAAACAATGGTCAGACGAACACAAATAATATGAATCTAATTCAATTGCTATTTATTGAGCGCATATTGATTCAAGATTAAGCCCTATTTGTTCGTTCAAAAGCAGATAACAGTATTAAAAATAATTGTTATCTTATTGCATTCATTATAATAATAAATATTATCCGGTCATAATGTAAAATAATAACAACTTATCAAATTTTGTTAAAAAAAAACAAATCATTAGATTTAAATTTTAAAGCATTTCTGAAGATATGAATTTAAATATTTTTTTTGTAATCTAAATTACAATTTTTGTGTAAAGTGTTCTTAGAATATATATTTTCAGGTTTTGAGTTTTTGTCAATATATGTATGTAAATATCATAAGATGGTGAGTTGTCTTCCAAATTTGAAAAAAATTTTGAAAATGGTAAATCGAACAAACAACTGATATAATACAGTGGAACTTCCCAAACCCGAATCACCATAATTCACAAAAAAACTTCGAGTTATAGAGGATATCATTAAAGCATACAATTTTCCAAAACGCTCTAAAATATAGATTTATATACTGTGTTATATATTTACTATGTACATATGTATATAGTTTTATGAACTTACGATAAAACATGTATTCTGTAATTTGGTTTGTTGCACTTTGGTATTGTTTGGCTCATGACGTCTGCTTCCCAAGTCATTGTTACAATATTTATGCAATTCATAAGTGTAATATCATATTTTTTGTTCACTTCCATACGATATTGTGGGACATTTTTAAAATTCTGGTCGAAATGTACGATTTATGGAAGGAAACTTTTATGAAATTTTACTTCTATTGCCAATTCAAAAGTTCGAGTTATGGAAGTTCCACTGCATATCCATATTACATTATGTGCAATTGAATTCAACTGACGAACTTTGTTGTTGATCATAAAGCTAATTATAGGTCTCGTGCATGTAGGTTTTTATACAAATTTTGCCAATAAAGCGTCTACCTTCCAACATTACAATTGAAATATTACTTTTCAAAGTGAGTCATTGTAAAACTTACGAGATGTGCTTTTTTACAGTCATTCATTTTGTAAATCGCAATTGAAGCGTTATCATATCTATAGTACATACAGAGGTATATACATACATACATACGTATATTCATATTTTAATTATGAAAACAAAGGAATTTGATAAAAATTTTCCAATATAAGGTAGATAACTGTTATATTGTATGCATGCTAGTATCAAGTTTGTACTTGAACATATATACAGTGGAACTTCCGTAATTCGAACTTCTATAACTCGAAGATCTCTATAACACGAACTTTTGTATTGGCAATAGCGTTTAGAAATTAAATTTCATACAAATTCCCTTCCATAACTCAAATTTCCATAATTCGAAGTTCTCCATAACTTGAACTCTTGAATTGGCAATAGAATTCAAATTTCATACAAATTTCCTTCCATAAATCGCACTTGTCGACCAGGACATAATACAAAATTTAAAATTGTACTATCGAGGCAGAATTTTAAAAGAGTCCCTCTCTATAGTATGGAGGAGAACAAAAAAAAAACGAAGTTTTTTGTGGATTATGGTGATTCGAGTTAGAGAAGTTCCACTGTATAAAATTTAATATACTTATATACTATGTACCATATTTTCATATACTCATATTCAGTAGAATTTGATATTTTGTCGCAGACCTTATTTTTTGATCAAACAAAAGAATGTGAGCGAGTTTACGAATAACTTTTAGCAGCTGTATTGTATTTGACTAACATTATATTCTGGTATTTTTTAATTTAGCCTGACGTTTTATATCGCACTAACAATTTTTGCTCACATTTTTTTCGAATTTATTGCCATATTTTAGTACCTTCATATTTCATTTAGATATACTTTACATACATATGTACATATTCCCAGCTGATTTTATTGCTGTTGTTGTGATAGTTGAAACATTTTAGGGAAATAAGATTTTTTAAAAATATTTGTTTATTATTTTTTTAAATATTATTTGGTATTTTATTGATATTTGATTTAAAAAAATATTTAACCCTTGTGAAATGGATTATATTAAATATAAATTTATTATATTAAAAAAAAAATATTTTTTAATATTAAAACCGCAACATTCTATTGCAATCTAAAGAGTTTTTGCCTTTTCCATTTACAGACAGGAAAATACCAACACTATCAGCTTGGTAAATGGCTACGTCAACGCTATAATTCAATACTGAATGAAACTTACTCGGAAAATGAGATTTATGTACGCTCAACCGATGTTGATCGCACGCTGGCGAGTGCGCTGTCTAATTTGGCCGGCATGTATCCACCGGTGGGAAATGAGGTTTGGAATAAGGAAATAGCTTGGCAACCGATACCGGTGCACTCCAAGCTCGAAAAGGAGGATAAGGTAAGCACACACTTGTTTATTTATATTTTAACTTCTTTATTAAAGTTGTACTTTCTTTTGTCTTTCAGGAGTTGGCTGGCAAAGTCCCTTGCCCCGCATACGATTATGAGCGCTCAGCAGTTTTGAATTCGATAACATTTCAACAGCTTAACCAACGCTATCAATATTTATATGATTACCTGTCGCAGTATGCGGGTCGTAAAGTGGACACATTGGAGGCTATACAGCGCATGAATAATACATTCTTCATTGAGGCGCTCTACAATCGTACGCTGCCCGAGTGGACCAAGAAGGTGTACCCCAGCACCGATATGACCTACATATCTGATTTCGCCTTTTCCATCAACACTTATACGCGTCGCATGGCACGCTTAAAGGCCGGACCGCTGATTAAAGAAATGCTACAGCGTTTCGACGATAAGGCGCGCGGTTCACTCAAGCCCGATCGTTCGGTATGGATTTATAGCGCACACGACACAACAGTCGCGAATGTGTTGAACACACTCAAATTATACGACGTGAGTATACGCCGCTGCATGCTAATGACGCATGCCTTATCGCTATTTGTTTATACTCAATATATATATATATAAAATATGTCACACTTGCAGATGAAAAGCCCCGGCTATACGGCTTGTTTACTATTCGAATTGCGTATTGATGAGCAAAATCAACCTTTTGTGTCAATATTCTATAAAAACACGTCAGCAGAGCCCACACTGCTGAATATACCCGATTGTGGTGTTGCCTGTCCGTTGGAACAAATGTACACCGTTTACAAAGATATTTTGCCGCTTAATTGGGAGAAAGAATGCCGTCTGAGTACTATGATGATGCCCTACGATGAGGCTAATATCGGCATGGCTATGGGTAAGCCGGGCATTGCAAATACAATGAGGCCATACTTTATTCTAATATCAGGTATTTTTATAACCACAGCCATACTGGGTTCCGTTATCTGCTTTATGCTACTGCTCTCCTACATATTCATGCTGTACTATCGCCGCCGCCGATATAGCGCCTATTCGTATGCGCAAATGGCCTAATTGTCGCTAAATGCTGACGTGTATTTATGTAACACATTAGTTTTGCCCAACACAACATGCAACCAACAGCCAACCAGCTCCAAAGTGAATGAGCACAAAATGTAATGTTCCTCTATGTATCAATGACCCTAATATAGTAGATGTACGAGTATAATATGCATTTGATTTTAGCATTTGACAAATTTGATATTTAGCAATTAAATTGCATTTTCATTGTATGTTATGTATGTTATATGTGTATGTATATGTAAATTTATTCGCAATTGTGATTCGCATTTCTAGCTAATAGTTTTTGCTCTAATATCGAATAAATACATTTTCAGTTAAAACAAAAACTTGTACCTACACAAACACACATAGATATGTACATATAAACTCGATTATGTGCCAGGCATGAGTCTGTTCTACCTATTTTTGTTTTTATAAATACTAATTGAGGATTAAAAGAAATTGATAAGAAAAGTTGCTAACTACAAAAAATTATTGTTAACTACAATCCAAATATCAGTTTATCCTATATTTTCTGTACATACATATATACCGTTATTCCTTGCTGGTTATCTGTGGAACGAGCTGACTGTCATGCAATAGACATAATTTACTCTTAAGATTTTTTAGTTAGTTAGCATGGTGCTCATCTATCACTTAGATATTTTTCATAATACAAACGTTTAAATAACGGGCATTTAAATGACTCTTTTTCTAACATTTTAAATATTCTTTTAATTATTTTATTTTAGTTTTTATTTTACTTTAATCGATATCCTTTGTAATTGTCCTTTTACTTTTATTTTTATATTTGTTTTTGTGCTAATCCTTAACTAATTAGACACATAGTCACATTGTACGTAAATATATAAGTGATTTGCATTAAATAAAAAAGACTGTTGTTCAATATAGAGAAAAGTTGTTTGGAAAAAAACAAAACTTTTTTACAAAATTGTTATAAAAAAAAATAATTATAATAAAATACATAAACAAATTTAAAAATAGAAAATATGAAAAAAAAAACAAAATTATAAATATAAAATATGAGAAATTTTGTAAATTATGTCGATTTTAATAGCAAACTAAGTAAGAAAACTTTAAATAAATTATAATTCAAAGAGCTCAAGTTTAGATGTTTCAATGTTTTTGATTATTAGACTAGGTTTTAATAGGTTTTCATAGAACGATGAACCTCGGAAATATATGCGAAGTTTGATCAAACAAGAAAAAACGTAAACTTCGGCTGTACCGAAGCTAATATACCCTTCACAGGTGCATTTCTTTTAGTAACTATGTGTTTAAGCAAATCTAAAGACGTAAGAAAAAGTAAGTAAAGAAAAAGAAAACATTTTACTAATTCTTTTTAGCCGGGTTGTTTGCTAGAAACATTAATGTTATATATTTAACTGATCTGTACAATTTCTTCGGAGATTATATTATTACCTTAAGCAGTAATACCTTAATGCAGTAATTTCGTGAAGATACCACGTCAAATGCGAAAATTTTCCATACAAGCCTTTGATTCCGATCGTTCGGTTTGTATGGCAGCTATATGCTATAGTGAACCGATCTGAACAATTTCTTCGGAGATTAAATTGTTTCTATGAACGATAACTCACACCAAATTTCGTGAAGATATGTAGTAAAATGCGGAAGTTTTCCATACAAGCCCTTGATTCTGATCGTTCAGTTTGTATGACAGCTATATGCTATAGTGAACCGATCTGAACAATTTCATCGGAGATTAAATTATTTCTATGAGCAAATAACTTACACCAAATTCCGTGAAGATATGTAGTAATATGCGAAAGTTTTCTATACAAGCCCTTGATTCCGATCGTTCAGTTTGTATGACAGCTATATGCTATAGTGAACCGATCTGAACAATTTCTTCGGAGATTAAATTTTTTCTATGAGCAAATAACTCACACCAAATTCCGTGAAGATATGTAGTAAAATGCGGAAGTTTTCTATACAAGCCCTTGATTCCCAACGTTCAGTTTGTATGGCAGCTATATGCTATAGTGAACCGATCTGAACAATTTTTTCGGAGATTAAATTATTTCTATGAGCAATAACTCACACAAAATTTCGTGAAGATATGTAGTAAAATGCGAAAGTTTTCCATACAAGCCCTTGATTCCGATCGTTCAGTTTTATGATATAGTGGTCCGATATCGGCAGTTCCGACAAATGAACAGCTTCTTGAGGAGGAAATATCATCTCCAAAATTTCAAAACGATATCTTAAAAACTGAAGGACTAGTTCGTATATATACTGACAGACAGACGGACGGACAGTCCAACGGACATGGCTAAATCGATTCAGTTCAACATACTGATCATTTATATATATGTACTTTATATGGCCTCCGATGCTTCCTTCTGGGTGTTACAAACTTCGTGACAAACTTAATATACCCTGTTCAGGGTATAAAAATAACGGGAGTTTTCGTTTTTTGGAAAATTTTTATTTATTCGTCTGCTTTAATATTGTCGCCTTTAAAATAGTCCCCATTCGATAATATGCGCTTGCCAGTGGTTCTTCCGATCATTGAAATACTTCCCAAACTCGATTTTTGGGATAGACTTTGACTCTTTCATCGATTTCTCGTAAGTTTGTACAGTTTAATTTTATTTTTCGAAATAGGAAATAGTCACACGGGCCCAGTCTGGCGAATATGGATACTGGGGAATCGTTACAGTATTGTTTTTGGCCAAGAATTCATGAACAAGCAGTGAGAACAAGTGTGAGCTTTTAACAAATGAAAATTGACAAGCTCATAAAAGCTCGTCTAACGTCAACATAATTAAAAAATAAAAAAAAATAGCAATTGGACTTTTGGAAAAATTCCCGGTATTTTTTGAACACACCTCGTATGAGATTTTTTTATGGTTTGAGGGTCAATCTGAAAGTCTGATTGTTAACGCTGGTTATCGTATGTTTGTCAAGACTCCTTTTCTGTATGCTGTTATATGATAAATCTAATAATCGCGTGTCGCAAGCCAATTTCTCTCCTAGTATACAATTTGTAGTACAACAATTGGTAATAATTTGGATTTACGACGCTTTAAACGTGACTCTATGACTACTATTTAGTATCAGCATGGATTGTGTTTTTGAATTTCGATCTAATAAACCACAGCTTATAAACAAGTTTTTTACTCCGATATATATTTCAATTGTTTATTAAATATTATAAAAAATAATTATTATCCATACTACCATTCTAAAGAGGAAAGATTTGTATGTATGTTTGTAATGAATAAACTCAAAAACGACTGTGCCGATTTCATGGAGGATGGAGAATCTTAATCTAAAACTGAAAATCATCTTGCAAGTAATTCTCTTCGCATTGGAATCGCTTTGTAGAAAGTCGAGGCTGAACAAAATTTCAAAACCTATAACTTATATAAATTTTGAAATGTTTGCTTAAACCCATATGAAGCGTTCTGCTAGTTACTAATAAAATTGTAGTTTTTGAATTTTTTTTATTTCTTTTTATTGTTTTTTTATTTTTAATTTTCGTTATTTACTATACAATGTTTACTTAACTTAAGATATTACATATTTAATTTACTTATAGAAAATATTGGTTCACTCAGCATTAATTAGCAATTCACTAAACTGCAGTTTCAATTTCGAACTTGTCAGAAATTAAATAAAAAAGTAAATTAAAAAGTTCATTTACTATAAGTTTCGAAAATTTACTTATACTGCTCCATATAGCAGCCTTGAACTATTTACAGTTGTATTATATTTTTACGCGGCGACATTTAAATATTACAATTCGAAAGTATTAAACGAATAATAAAAACTATATTTATTTTAATTCACTTTGAGAGCTATAATAATATTCGCTATAACGGTATACTGTCAAATATATAGTACTACTTTAGTCTGGTTTAATGAAATAAGTATATATTATATGTGTATAAGGTGGTTCGTACTCTATATTTACTTCAGTCAGCTGTTATTTTGACAGTGACAGCTCGTTTGCGTTTCAAATATTGACAGGTTCTATCGTATTTTAAACAAGCTGTCACTTAGCAGTAAATGTACCACCCTGTATAATAATACATTTAATTGTGTGCTTTAAATTGACTATATATAATAGACGAAGAACCGAATTTCATTCATTACCGTTAGATAGACTGATATGTACATGATGTACACTCGATCCAATACTCTTCCTTAATACTATAATGAAAATAAGAATAATATAATTAACTCTAGAAGACAATCTTACAACTTGTCCACGCTTAACTGATTAAATTTTTATTATTTTTATAAGAAAAAAAATTCAAAAAGAAATAAAAATTGTAATGAACAAAATCAAAATCAATTAAAAAATAAAACAAAAGACTATAAACACGTTGCGTAAATGTTACACAACTGACTGAAAGTACATATGTATGTCTGTATGTATTTATGTATAATGTTTGTATGTATGCTTGCTAGCGGCAGTCTCACCACTCAGCAGCGATTGAACACCAATGTAAATTGCTTGCACCGCCACATTAACCCCTTACGGTCTTATCTATAGACTTTGTCATCCGAATAGATAATGTACGGCTGTTGGCCATTGGACTGTGGTGAGGCCTGTTGCTGTGTGCCACCAAAGTACGACATGCGTGACATGGTGGAATATGAGTTTTGTCCATTTTGTGTGGCAGCGCGTTGCGTCAGATTCTGTGTGGACTGGTGTATGGAAGGTGTTTTATGTGGCAACGTGGCGTAATTCTGCGTGGCGTATGGTGGCACGGCGTAGAGTGCCGTTGGGGCACCCTTGAAATTCATTGGTACACTACCCGGCCCCATTGGCATTGGCGGTATACCGATCATGGCCGGTCCATTGTGGTACTCCACATTGCTCATGCGCAAACGTACAATGCATATGATGATGATGAGTATGGCTATGAAGGCCACCACACCGCCAACAATACCGATGATAAGTGTGTCGTCGTTACTCATAATGGGCGCCTTCATGAGCGGTGCTTTGGTTTTGATTTTCATCGGTGGCGTTTGTGTGGGCTCCAAGCTCCAGATGATCATTGGCTCTTCGGTGGTGGTGGTGGTGGGACGTGTGACGAGACGTGACGATGATTTCAACATATATTGTGAGGTGCTGCGCGCTGTGGTGGAGGTCATGCGTCGTGGGTCACATGTCAATTCATCATCGCCGACTTCGATGAGTTTCTTACCCTCCAGGAAGGCGGGTGATTGACACTCAACATCAGTCATATGTGAGTTGGGTAACCAGCGGCGTAAAGCACGTGCGTTACAGTCACAGTGTATCGGGTTGGTGGCAAGTCCCTTGAGTTGCAGACTGGAGCGTCGATCCTCCAGTGCGGTAAGGAATTGTGGCACCAATACGGTGACTTTGGAGCCGGTAATGTCGAGTGTTAGGTGTGAAGAGCGTGGCACAGGGAAGAGTAAAGCCGGTGGCAACGTTGTGAGCGAGGTGTTTTGTAGTTTGATGGTGAGATCACTGCTCTTCAAACCGGCTAGCGTGCCGGAGGAAATAGTCTTTAGACGATCTCCACGTATGCCTATCGTTTTAAGTCTCGGATGCTTAGCGGGTTGTATCTGTTCTGTGCCTATAGTTGAATCTTTCACTTCCAAGTCGACCTCTTCAAGGCCAGGCAACAGCTCGAGTATACCTTGCACGTCGAGGTAGCCCAGTAAAGGTAGATCGTATGCCGCGAGTTTCTCTAAATTTGGCATGTGCTTGAAAGCGTTCTTCTCGATGCGATTAACTTGCGCCAAGTTTTTGAGTCGCAGCACACGTAGCATATCCAGGTTTTCGAAATTATCTTGTGAGATGACCTCAAAACTGTTATTCGAAAGATCTAAAGTATTTAGCGACTGTAATTTGGGCCAAGCATCTGCAAGTTCACTTAGGCTCTCCAATTGATTATCTGACAGATCCAACGTTTCAAGTAGAGTTGTGCGTTGA
This sequence comes from Zeugodacus cucurbitae, assembly GCF_028554725.1. Lineage (NCBI taxonomy): Eukaryota > Metazoa > Arthropoda > Insecta > Diptera > Tephritidae > Zeugodacus > Zeugodacus cucurbitae. The sequence goes on from NC_071667.1 coordinate 66,090,061, forward strand.
AAAATGCCAGCATCGATTGTTTTGAGGTTATTATGCGAGAGATTCAAATACTGCAAGAAAGGCGTCTCTAGTGGATCAAGATGAGCAATGCCAGTACCGGCTAAGTTAAGTGAGCGCACAGTTTTCGGTTCGTTGAGTATATTGCGTACAGCACCCTCGCTTAGTGGATTGTATGATAGATCCAGATCCTTGATATTTACCATAATAGTGTCATCGGCAGGTATGGCGCGTATTTTATTCTGACTCAAGTTAACCGATGAGACGAAGAAGTACTGTCGTTGCAGCGCATTAAGTGGCGCATAATCGAATTTGTTCTTAGCCAAGTTAATATTTTCGAGCATTTGCAATTTCGAACGTTCAAATATCAAATCGGAGAGTTCAGTCAGTTGATTGCCCTCCAGATTGAGCATCTCCAGACGCACTAAACCCTCGAATGTACGCTCACCGATGCGATCCAAATTGTTGTAAGACAAATCGACAATTTGCAGCTGCGTTGAGTTGTGGAAAGCCATCTCGCTGAGCATATCCAATTGATTGTAAGCGACGAGCAGCGCACGCAGTCTTGGCAGACGCGCGAAATCCAACTCTTCTATCGATTTGAGTTGATTGTGTGACAGATCGACGTGCTCCAGATATTGCAGCGTCGAAATAAGTTCGGCGGGGAAGAAACTGAATTTGTTGTTTGACGCTTTGATTTCACGCAAACGCGGATGTATGCGGAATGAAGAGGGGAAAAGATAACTGAGATGATTATTCGAAATATCGAGCTCCTCCAAACCAGTGCCGGTATTGAAGAATTCACCCTTAAAAGCCGACAACTGATTGTCGCGCAGATTGAGCCGCTTGAGGTTCATCACATTCACGAAAGCGCCGGGTCTGATGGAAGTAATCTGATTATTTGACAAGTCGATGGATGTGATATTCCAGAGATCAACAAAACTGCCATCGTTGATTTCTTGTAAATTATTGTTGTGCATATAGATGTGCTTGAGGTCCTGCAGTGTGGCAAACAGATCGCCGGACATTTGTTTGAGCGCACAGTTGCTCAAATCAATGACTTGCAGACGCGAAAGTGGTCTTATAAGCGCCGCCGGCAAAGGCGCTAAATGATGATTACCACTGAGATTTAGAGATTGCAAGTTCTCCAAACCTTGGAAGATGTTGCGTGGCAGATCGGCGAGGTTGTTGCCACTCAAATCGAGACTACGTAGTTCGGTCAAGGCGAGCGGTGTTGCGCCCAAGCCTGTAATGCGGTTCTGTGAAAGCTTCAATTCATTCAGCGATTGATCCAAACCCAAGAATATGTCGGCGCTTATGACAGCCAATGAGTTACCGGACAGATCGAGTGTGCGTAGATTGGCAAAGGTTTGGAAACTGCCAGTCGGTAGTTCGCGTATGACATTGCGCGCCAGTGTCAAGGCGGTGATATCCTCGGCATTAATGGAGCCCAAAATCTCACTTGACAAGGCGGCAACGCGATTAAAGTCCAAATGCAATGTAGTCAAGCTCGGCAGACGTCCCAAAGCGCTACCCGGTACTAGTAAAATGTTATTGTCGCGTATGATGAGCGTTTGCAGGTTATCCAGACCCTCCAGCGCATCGTCCTCAATCTGCAAAAATAGAAAGGAGTACATATTAATGTTTATTATCCCTCAGAGTGAATAATCCACGCAAGCACTTACAGTACGCAGCGAATTCAAGCTCAAATCGAGATATTTGAGCGCGGCCAGATCACGGAATGTGCCCGATGGTATGGTGGTAATGCCATTGCGACTCAAATCCAACACCTCCAAGGTCTTAACCACCTGCAGGTGCGTGTAGTCCAAACGCTGGGTGTGGAAAAATATTAAATGTAAATTCATAATTCAATAATTAATTGGCAATAATTTAAATTTTATTTGTTCAGTGCACACACCTGCAACATGTTCGAGGACAAATTCAGTGATTTTAGATTTCCGATTGCGGCCAGCGACACAATTGGGAATTGAGGTATGAAATTCTCGGAGAGATCTAGTTTCTGCAAAGTGGGTATATGCTCGAAAACGTCACTATTCAAATTGGTAATGCGATTTCCGGCCAATTTGATTTCACGTACGGCGCGTAAACCTTGAAATGCCAGTCCCTCGATCGTTTTGATTTCGTTGTGGCGCAGATCGACGATTTCCAGTTGAGGCTGCGCTATGAATGCTTCGTAACGGAGTGTTGCTGTTTTTGATGTTGTGTTGTTGTTGTTGTTGTTATTATGATTATTATGACAGCGATGGAGTAATGTTGTTGGTTTAGAACAGGAAATGAAGCAAAGTACGTTGAAGAAAAGAAAAAAATATATTAAAAACGTAATACATTTTCAAACGTTTTATGGTAATTGGCAAATGGTAATTATAAGTACTTATTATTATTATTGATATCTATGCATATTCATGAATACTTTTATATACATGCACCTGTACTTGTAAATACATTTTTATGATTTATTGGATTTACTTAAGTAGTCTTTAATGGATGTCTGCAATTATATGATGACTTCTTATATGAGTATATATACAAATATATGTACAGTAGAGAGCAAAAATAAGTACATGTTTGCATATTATTTATTTTTTACTTCATTAAAAAAATTAGATGTACTCAAATATGGATCATAAAGGATTTCTCTACAAAAATTCAAAATGACGCACTATTATCAGCAGCCTCTGCCATTAATTTGGGTTATGTCAAAACTGATCTGAGGGAATTAAATGGACTTCGGATATGAATCCAGTGAAAACAAGTGAGGAAGGGCTAAGTTCGGGTGTAACCGAACATTTTATACTCTCGCAATTTATTTATTTACTTTATTAATATAATACACAATTTGACCCACATATTCGTCATATATATTGTATAAAATCCATTGAAAGTTGGAAACCATAATATTAGGTTACAAGCACCGAGGTCCTCGTGTTCGATATATGGGGCCTTGAAAACCTATGGTCCGATTTCGGCGATTTTTAGAATGGGGCTGCCACACTATAAACGTAGTATTTGTGCAAAGTTCTGCATCGATATCTTCACTAGTGCTTACTTTATATATTGTAAAGTAAGCGATTCAGATTGTCTTCAAAGTTCTGGTATATAGGAAGTAAAGGTGGTTGTGAAGCGATTTGGCCTATTTTCACAACATATCATTGGGATGTAAGGAAACTATTACAAACCAAGTTTCATTGAAATCTGTCAAGTGGTTCCTGAGATATGATTTTTGACCCATAAGTGGGCGACGCCACGCCCATTTTCCATTTTGTAAAAAAATCTGAGTGCAGCTTTCATCTGACATTTCTTATGTGAAATTTAGTGTTTCTGACGTTTTTCGTTAGTGAGTTAACCCACTTTTACTAATTTTTAACCTAACTTTTGTATGGGAGGTGGGCGTGGTTATGAACCGATTTCTTTCATTTTTGGACTGTATTAGGAAGTGGCTAAAAAAAACGACTGCAGAAAGTTTGGTTTATATGGCTTTATTGGTTTGCGAGATATGTACAAAAACTTTGTAGGGGGCGGTGCCACGCCCACTTCCCCAAAAAAATTACATCCAAATATGCCCCTTCATAGTGCGATCTTTCTTACCAAATTTTATTTCCATAGCTTTATTTATGGCTTAGTTATGGCCCTTTATGTGTTTTCGGTTTTCGCCATTTTGTGGGCGTGGCAGTGGTCCGATTTTGCTCATTTTCGAAAGCAACCTTCCTATGGTGCCAAGAAATAAGTGTGCCAAGTTTCATCAAGATATCTTAATTTTTACAAAAGTTACAGCTTGCACAGACGGACGGACGGACGGACAGACAGACATTCGGATTTGAACTCCACTCTTCACCCTGATCACTTTGGTATATATAACCCTATATCTAACTCGTTTAGTTTTGGGTGTTACAAGCAACCGTTATGTGAACAAAACTATAATACTCTCTTTAGCAACATTTGTTGCGAGAGTATAAATATAAGGCACAAATAGTAAGATCCCTCGGTTTGAACCAAATTTTTTTTGGCGTCGTCCAGTTAAGGATCAAAATCCATATCTCAGAAACTACTCAACAGATTTCAATGAAATTCAGTAAGTGATATTTTTTCGACATCCTGATGTTACCGATATAAAATGGACAAAATCGGTTAGCAACCACGCCTATTTCCCATATAATAAAATTTTGAATTCCAACTGATTCGTTCACTTTATAATATATACATTGGGAACCAATGAAGATAGCGGAATAAAACTCTATACAAATACTGTATTTGAGGTGTGGCACTACTTGTGGAAAAATTGTCGAAAAATCGGACTATAAGTTTTCAAGGCCCCGGATATCGAACATGAAGAACTCAGTGCCTGAGGGTAATTTTTACCGAAAATATCGTCAAATTTCATATCAGATATTTCAATTTTATTCAGAGAAAATCTTTTTCTTCTAATAGTGTGTGTCTGTACCAAAAATGGTTAAAATCGGGTCATAACTGCCCTTAGCTCCCATATACCTAATTATATGTTTTTCAAACATACGGTGGGCTATATTCCGCATATATCGGTTAATATGTGACGTAGCTTAGGAAAATAATCTTGAATATAGTGTATATTGGTGGTGGAAATAAAATAAATTGGTACAGAAATTACTTCATTTTGTTATTCCATTGGACTTTATGCGGAATTTTTGTGTTATCTTTAAAAACTTGCATCAATAAATTACGAGAGTATAAAATTTTCGGTTGCACCCGAACTTAGCCTCTCCTTACTTGTTTTAATTATAATACTTTCATGAACTTACTTATATGATTGTGACGTAGAGAAAGAAGTCGCAGCGCACTTGGTCCATTAAGCGAGTTGGATGGGACAGCAGATAAACAATTACGATCCACATAGAAATCCTGCAAATAAAATAAGAAAAGTATTCAAAGTTTATAAACGTTTTTCAAAACTTAAAATAAACAAGAACAGAAAAAAATACTCGTTATTCGGATTGAACTATTAGGGCTACAACTTTGCTTCCGCCGTTTTCCAATAGATGTCTCTAGGGTCAAGCACTGGTCGATTAAATCGATTAAATCGTTTTATATCGATCTTGGACATTTGCGTCAACATTAACCCAACAAAATATTTGTAGAGATCTGTTTGCATCCCAAACTTATTCTCAACTGAAAATGTCACTTTTTGAGTCGAATTCTCGACATTTACGGGAAATTTTGCTTTTCTTTTTTAATTCTAAGAAAAGTGCGGCTGAGGCTCATCGACATTTGTAACCGTTTTTATACCAAAAAATACTTAAATTTACAAAAAAATACGGCGGAAGCAAAGTTGTAGACCTAATATATTACAATTTTGAGAAAGTTCTCATGAAATCAAGAGATACGGATAAACCGCCGTAAACGCAGCTAATAGTTAATAAGTTAGATGGAAAAATTATAAGTAACCACAAATTAAATATTACTCATTCTCTATCGAACAGAGCTCTATTGTGACTCATGGTCAGCTTGTCCTTAATATAAGAAAGTTATTTTATTGTAAGCGTACTTAACTGCTTAGAATGTATTTTTTTTTTAAACGTATGTATCTTTGTGAACTTGACACCCACGTTTGGCATGCAAAATTAATTACTTTTATAATTACATTCATTTTACAATTACATTCATTTTCATGGAACAGGTCATTATTACCGCGATTACTTCATGATTGAGCTTTCTTGTAACAGTATTTAACTATTGCAATGCATTTGTTTACCAATTAAGTTATTTGTCTAGGTTTTGCCCAACCTTGTGAGTGGCGAAACGAACAAACAGCTAGTATAAATCAAATATACTGGTTTAATGAAATGAAGAGGCAAGGAGGTGTGTGAACCACATTAATGAGATATCCACGTGACTAGAAAGCAAAGCACAAACAAAGCGCGCAGACAAGTCGTGAATCGAAGACGACCATTAAAAGTTGTGACGACCTGTTGAACCGCTACAAGTATTTAAATTACAAATATGTAGTTACTTAGGTCTGCATTTGTGTAGTTAAACTGCACTTATGGTAAACAAGCGCAGTGACTTCGCCAAATAGCCACAACTGAGACAGGTCTGCACTTAAATGCAAAAAAAAAACTACTTATTATTGCACCTGCATGAACCAAACTTGTGCATGCTTATCAATATGCCAACTAATAAACTGACCAATCAGCTATTTGCCGACGACACTTATGCCGCAATTACACAAATACAAACATATATACATTCAAATGTACATGTGTGCAGACGTGCGAACCGTGTGCATGGACAGTTCATCAACTTTTGCGCAAACAATGTGCCTGGAATGTGCAAGCAACTTTTTGCTGCAATTTTTATACAAACATAGATATAACCAAACGTATAATTGCGCCTACATAAATCGGTGAGTTTGTGATGCAACTAAATAAGTGCGTTGTTTGTTAACATCTTACATAAATAATAATAAAGTGAAACACTTGTGCACATAGCAATTACGCTTATACGTAACGTAAGTGTTTACGTTAGTGAAATTGCAGTTCATTTACCTTCAAGTCGGTGCAGCCTTTGAGCAGTCCCTCTTCGATGGATTTGATTTTGTTGCCAGATAAGTCGAGCGTTTTGAGATTTTTCAGTGGATGAAATTCGGCGGTGGAGAATATCGGATTCAAACTGTCGCCCAGTAGATTATTCGCCAAGCGTAGCTCAGTAAGTGACTCCTTCAGACCTAGGAAGGATTTCTCTGGTATGCGTCGTATCAGATTGTTCGACAGATCCAACTCCTCGATGGGTAGTTTCAGTGTGCCAAAACTCTATAGAAGAGGTAAAATAAATATTTAATTAGTATTATATTAGTGGGATTATTAAGGTTTAAAAAGTTAAAGTTATATATTAACGTCCTCTATTTCGCGGATTAAACATAGAGGTGCCTTTTGGCACTGATAATGCTTCAAACATCTATAGTGGCAGTGAAAGATAAAGCTTTCCTTATCAATAACGATAGGATAATTTTGGATTCGTTGAAGATTCCTGCCTTATTTGATTTTCGAATATTTTTTTCGGTGAAATATATTGAAATAACTCAAATTCGGTTCCCAAAGTTTTATTATTTGCCTTCGATTCACTACCTTCACTATTATATCTCTATTTGATTATACCTTTCTAATGTACTTAGGGAAGCGTAGCGTATGGGTCTGATGGTGAACGAGGACAACAGGAACTATCTCCTGTCATCAAACAAACAGTCAGCGCATTCGCGTCTTGGCTCCCACGCCACTGTTGACAGTCATAACTTTGAAGTTGTAGATAATTTCGTATACCTGGGCGCCAGCATCAACACCGATAATAATGTCAGCCTTGAAATCCAACGCAGAATCACTCTTGCCAACAGGTGCTACTATGAACTGAGTAGGTAATTGAAAAGTAAAGTCCTCTCTCGACGAACAAAAACCAAACTCTACAAGTCCCTCATCATTCCCGTACTACTTTATGGTGGAGAAGCGTGGACGATGTCAGCATCCGATGAGACGGCACTAGGAGTTTTCGAGAAAAAGGTTCTGCGGAAGATTTATGGTCCATTAAACATTGGCAACGGCGAATACCGCAGAAGATGGAATGATTTATTCGACGACATAGACATAGTCCAGCGAATAAAAAGACAGCGGCTACGCTGGCTATGTCATGTTGTTCGAATGGACGAAAGTGCTCCAGCTCTGAAAGTGTTCGATGCAGCACCCGTTGGTGTAAACCGAGTAAGAGGGAGGCCTCCACTCCGATGGAAGGACCAGGTGAAGAAGGACCTGTCCACACTTGGTATTACCAATTGGCGCCAAACTGCCAAAAGGAGAGATGCGTGGCGCGCTGTTGTGGACTCGGCTATAACCGCATAAGCGGTGTCTACGCCAGTCAAGAAGAAGAAGAAGAAGAAGAAGAAGAAGTACGTGATTCATGCAATTTTTCCATCCACACGTGTTAACGAGGAACGATAATGACGACTAAGTGAAAGAAATTTTGATAGGAAATCAATATAAATAACATTAAAGTTATAGCAAATATTCTCAAAATCCCTATGGATCCACACAAATCATTTTAAATTAGAATTTGAATATGAATTGGATATGAAACGTGTTGACGCTGCAATTGACTTAAAAAAGAACTCGGAGGATGGGTCTTAGAAAGTTGCTTGTCATCGCACATTCACTGTAATCGGCACATTTCATTTCTCGAACCCGTCCATCCGGATAAAGGTGAGGTCTTTAAAAATTTGTAGAAGATATGACTAATAATTGAAATTTTTGCATTATCTATATGTGAGACTCAATCGAGAGCGATGGTTTAACTTTTTAAAGAGATGTATGTAAGTCTGGTTCAAATTAGATTTTCTCATTAGATGTTATTGCGATATCGAGACACTTTCTTCTCCATTGGCCAGCTTTCGCTAGACTGCGGCTGAAACATCTGAGCAGGACGAACTTCGAGTTGAACTGTTCCGAATGCAAATTAGTTGCCACACCAAATTCGTAAAAGGCTCAAAGTGTATTGTTGTTACTTGAGGGTCTTGGGAGTTTGGGTCATCACAAAGTACTGGCTACTTTACCAAGTGGAATCTCCTGTGGCACAGGGATCCGCCCTTTAACCTAACATACTGTGACATAGGCAACAAATCGAAATCATAGACGAATTACTTGTATGCAACAAACAGGACCTTTGTTCTCGGTTCAACTTTGCGAAAGCTAATTTCAAAAAGATTAATTGTGAACTTTCTAAATTGACTTGGCCTGATTATAGTGGTAATATTGAATTAAATGTATCACATTTTAATGAAACAATTTTTAATATTTTTGAAAGATTTGTTCCGAAATGTTTTATTATCAAAAGAAAAATTTCAAATTTGTGGTATTTGAATGAGCTATGTAAATTAAAAAATAAAAAAGCTCGTGCTTTTAAACTTTATAAAAGAACTGGAGCTCTTGTTGACTATTTAAAATATTCTAAATTGCGTCGTCAGTTTGAGGAACTTAACAAAAAATGTTATAAAAACTACATAATCAAAGTAAAAAATAATATTATTCGTAATCCGAAATTGTTTTATGGTTTCATTAACTCCAAACGCAGGATTTCAAATTTTCCGTCCGCGATGAAATATAAATCAACAATGTCATGTGACAATTATATTATTTCTAATATGTTTGCAGAATTCTTCAAATCCAATTATTGTTCAAACTACTATATGAATGTGCCATATCATCAAGTGTTATGCCCGAGTACTGTAATTAATACACCAATTATTTCTGAAACAGATGTCTTAAATTATTTAGTTACGTTAAAAAATTCGTTTAAATATGGCCCTGATATGATTCCCTCAAGCTTTCTTAAAAATTGCGCAAAATATATCTATCTGCCCTTAACAAAGCTTTTTAACCTATCTCTTAAACAAGGTATTTTTCAACCAAGACTTCTTGAATGGGTATCCTCATATCTTACTAACAGAAAACAACAAGTTTTATTTAATAATACATTATCCGATTCAATTAGTGTCACTTCAGGGGTTCCACAGGGTAGTCATCTCGGCCCGATTCTGTTCTTGTTGTTCATCAATGATATACCTTCAGTAATTAAGTTTTCAGAAATTTTATTATATGCGGATGATGTAAAACTTTTTAAATCATATACTTCTCATAACGAAAGGACTGAGTTGCAATCGGATTTAAATAATTTAGTTACTTGGTGTCACAAAAATGATATGCCACTGAATCTTAAAAAATGTAAAACGATGTGCTTTTCCCGTAGAACTGTTGATCTTTCCCCCTATGTAATAAATAACTTCAGTTTAGAGCAAGTTTTTAGCTTTGTTGATTTAGGAGTTAATATGGACCCTAAACTAAATTTTAATTCTCATGTAAATTCAATTGTCTTAAAAGCTAAAGGTGCTCTTAGCTTTGTTAAACGTTGGTCTAAAGAATTTAGTGATCCGTATATTACTAAAATTCTTTTTACAACATTGGTAAGGCCTATATTGGAGTATGGTTCTGTGGTATGGAATCCTAGCTATCAATCCCATTCTGATAAGCTTGAGTCCGTTCAAAAACAATTTTTACTTTTTGCTTTAGGCCACTTACATTGGGATTCAAGATTGAATCTTCCCCCGTATACTAGTCGTTTAAAACTTATAAATCTTCCCACACTCACTAGTCGCAGAGAAATGCTAGGTATAATTTTTCTAGTAAAACTTCTGAATGGTTTAGTTTGTAGTTCATTCCTTTTGTCTGATATTAAGTTTAATGTCCCATTGCGTTCATCCAGGCAGTTTAGACCATTATTTCTAAAATCTTCTAGAACAAATTTTGAGTTAAATGAACCATTCTGCCGAATATGTCATGATTTTAATTCGCATTCCAGCACATTTGATCCATCTGACTCAATATTTAGCATCAAAAAAACTATTTTGTCTTCTCTTAATAAATAATATTCAGAAATTTTTAACTTTTTGTTTTTATAAATTTTTAAATCTCAGCTGTTGAAATGTTTCTTTCTGTAGCTGAGCAGTTTGAGAACCGGACGCTTAAAAATCTCTTGCCTTTCTAGACTCGGCAAATTCCGCTTGTATGCGGACTGCGCCCCACGCGTCGGTTGGGCGGGAGGAGGGTAATCGTTTGGGTTAATAATATCATAACTCCCTATATTGAAATGAAAGCATATAAGCTCTTACGCGGCTTTAAGATATCGAGAGACCATATGAAGCTTTCGAGTCTATAGATTGTTAGAATGTTTTCGAAACATTCGGATATTTTATTGATGTCTGGACTTAGTGTTATTGAAAACTACAGGTATATTTCATAATTTTATGCAAATTTTTAAGAAAAACATTATTTTTGTCGAATATAAATTTCTAAAGTATATTAGAGCTGTGGTATGATTTTGCGTGGAATGCACCTCATGATAAATATTTATTAAGGTTTCTATATGCAAAAGACGACATACTTCACATTTTGTTGAAAGTTTTTGAACTCACCAGCAACAATAGAAGTTGGAAATTATTGTCACACGCTAAGCTGAGGTAAATTATGTATTTATGTGGATGTATTTCTGTATATATACATATTTATAATATACAAAAGCAGCAACAGTAACAAAAATCTTTTTTTATTGTCAACATTGAGCAACGCCTACGCTGGTTGTATTTTCTAATGCAAAGCAGCACAACAATTTAATGAGTTGACTATGACGAAGAGATAGACGACACAACAACAACAGCAATGATAATTAGCAAAACAAAAATTTTTGCAAAATAATGCAAACAAAAAATCCAAAAATTTCGCAGTGAATTTCACTTTCTACACAGATTCCGAATGGCAATATTTTGCATGTGGTCTAAATAGCGTGAGTTATGTACAACAAAAAGCAACAAAAAATTCAGCAAACAATGTGAAAAAAGTAGATCCAAAGTGATACTAATGTCATTGAAAGGCATAACTAATTTGGTTTCTGAAGCTGTGGCATGCACACACACATACATACTCAACATTGTTAGTGTTGTTGTTAATAATTTGTAGAAATTATTTGCTGCTACCAAACTACATTGAAACTTTCTTCAGCACTCGCACAATTACCGATTCTTTGGCTGTACTCTAGCAATTGAATTAATTGGCTGACAAAGTGGGTAAATGGCTGGGAGCTGGCGTTGACTTGAGAATCGAATCGCTGTTACGAGATGGTCATGCTGTCTTCTTATTATTTGTTTTGCTTTCATACACACCTCCATACTTGTCTTTTGAGATTTCGTATTTGCCATCAGATTTTTTGGCGTTTTCTTGTCGCCACCGACTTAACGGTGGGCCGCCATCAGTGAAAGTGTAATAAAGCAGATGTGTTTGCATGAGAGACATGCCTCAGCATACCAACGAGTTTATTCATACAAGTACATAACGTATCATGAAGTTAAGTATGTACGAATATGTATGTTTGTGTGTTTGTGTGTGCTTCATGTACTGGAATGTGAGAAAAAGCTGTGGTAAATTGCACTTGCTCTTGGTAAAGTGGTAAAAGTATACATTTATCTTCATAATTACACACATACATACATACGCGTATGTGTTATGATATGTTATACATATGTATGTATGTATGTATGTAGATGGCGGCATGTTGTAAACTCCAGTGGTGCATCCAATCACGTAACAGCATAATCGTTTCTGCTCTCGATCTTAATTGCTAAACTTTTGCTTTCGAGATGCTTTAATTGCGAGCGCATGTTTCATATGCATGTACGCGTATGTGTCTATATTATAGATACTTGTGCCACAAGAGCGGTCTCTTTGACAATTCGGTATTGTAATTATATGCTTGTTCAAATAATTGTAATTGGCAGATTGCTGGTCTTTTTCGATTGCTTTCTATTCTTTAACCTCGCTTGTTTATTGTGACTAATTAAATGTGACAAAATATAGTGATTTCTAGTGATCAATCGGCGTACATAATGACTTAATTAACACTGTGAAGTTTTTGTTAAAATCATAAATCTTAAATATACTGAAGTAATCAGAATTCACCTTTATTCTCTCTCTATTTGATATTAACTTTTTAATAAATTTATACCACTTCCTTGTTCGATTCGCTACATATTTTTGGCGATTAGGAGACAGATAATCTGACAAATTGAAATCTTACTTCTTGGTATAGGAAAATAATTAAAAAAAAAAATATCCGTGAAAATTGTTTCACCGGACTTTGCTGCCTTTTCCAACGCCTTCGAAAATATATTTGACGCGATGCCGACCTCGAGTTAGTCTATCAACTGTCTACCTAAGGTTAGACGTATTTTTATGCACATGGTGATTTTCGTTTGTTAAAAGTTCACACTCCGTTGTTTTCTCATGTATTTTGGACCAAAAACAATAATTCATCGCTAATCCAGTATCGATATTCGCAAGACATGACTCCGTGTAACTTTTTCCAATTTCCAAAAATCCTTCGTTTACAGCATATGTAAATGAAATCGCTGAAATAGCCAATGGCTATCCCAAAACTCTACTTTGAAAAGTGTTACGGCGATTGGAAGAAGGTTAAGTTCATCATCATTGTATCGAATGGAGATTACTTTAAAATCAACAACATTAATGTAGACGAAGGAATAAATATCTTGTTTCATCAAAAATGAAAAGTACCGTTATTTTTGAACACACCCCGACACAACGTCGTTAATCCATCGCAGAGCAAAATTTTTCGGCTTTCGTTGCCAAAGCTGTTTGGAGGAAGACAAAGGCAAGCAACTCTCCTCTTTCAATGTACAGCATTGGGCAGTCTTAGGATAAAACACCTCGGTAGACATATCTTCGGCGAACCCAGCGAATTGACTAGAATCGACCTTAGCCGACTTTAGAACTTTATAATAGAGTCGAAACACTTTGTCGAATCACAAGGGCCGTGTCGATTTGTCAGGAGTAATTAGGTGCCATAAAGAACAGACGAAGCTGTCTAATTGAGACTCTCTGCAGTTCCGGAGATTTACCCCTTGGCCTAATCTAACCTAACATTTTCGAAGTCGAGATCTCCCACATTTTTTAATAGTAGCATGTTCTTTACACAAATTAATTTCACCTAATACTAAGGGAAGTAAACAAGATTTCTTCCTTTCTAGTAAAAATATGGAATTTTTAAAAATTCAAGCTCACAACTCTGAGCTGCAAATGGACCAGGGATTCGTAGAGATCGATAGAAGAAATATGTTAAATTCTTTGTGTTTGTGAGAAATTAATGTCCGATATATTTATTGTTTGAAGAAGTCAAAAGCAAATTGTACGAACAATACTATGAATCTTTTACGAAGAATTGGTCTCAAGCGTGTAAGTCGACTTATGTGGTGTTTATAAACTCTACAAGTCGCTTATCATTCCCGTCCTGCTTTATGGTGCAGAAGCTTGGACGATGTCAACATCAGATGAGACGACACTAGGAGTTTTCGAGAAAAAGGTTCTGCGGAAGATTTATGGTCCCTTAAACATTGGCAACGGCGAATACCGCAGACGACGGAATGATGAGCTGTATGTTTTATTCGACGACATAGACATAGTCCAGCGAATAAAAAGACAGCGGCTACGCTGGCTATGTCATGTTGTTCGAATGGACGAAAGTGCTCCAGCTCTGAAAGTGTTCGATGCAGTACCCGCCGGAGGAAGCCGAGGAAGGGGAAGGCCTCCACTCCGTTGGAGGGACCAGGTGGAGAGCGACCTGGTTACACTTGGGAAGGACCTGGTTACAACTGCGAAGGAGAGAGAGAAGTGGCGCACTATCGTCGATTCGGCTATAACCGGCTAAACGGTTGCAACGCCAATCACATACATATATATTGATTTTACAACAGTGGCTAATTAAATTATATACGCAATCATTTAGCACAACTACAACAACAACAGCAGCAACACGCTTATCGAAACACTTAATTGTTGAGGTCATTGGCGGAGCATTAAACTCACCGGAAAACACAATGTAAAAGCATAAAACGAAATCAACCGGCAACGCTTGTCTAACCTTGGCTTGGATCGAAATTGTATTGTGCATACATAAGTACAGTACAGTACAGTAGAGTACAAAGCGTGCAGCATTTTTGCATTGTTTTTCGAAAACCAGCTACTTTTGCTACGCTCCCATATTTCTTGCGGAATCGCAACGTGAAAAAATCCAGTTTTTAAGTACATAACTATAATTTAAAATTGTTTCCCAATTTGTTTTTTTTTCATTTTTACTCTTTGCCATTGTATTGCAGTTATTGCAAATTGTTGTTGGCATGACTGTGAAATTTAAGCGAATTTATGATTCCATAAAATAATGGAATTTTTCCGCGCTCAAAGAATTCGCAACAAAAAAAGCGAATGCGACGAGGCAAAAGCTATTATCTAGTCAAAAGTATATAAATAGCCATATTTGTTGTAATGATGGTCTGTAATGATTTAATGTTATGATTTAAACCGACAGGTTATGAGCTACAGACAAGCACATACATCATGATACAGCCATAAATATATATGTAGATATACATATATGTAGACGCTGTTTCAACCAGTTTTAAAAACTAGCAGGCAGTTATTGTAATAGCTATATGCGCAGCTCAACACTCACTCACTCATCGTTTTCTACTCACCTGTGATGGTAAAACTTGCTGACCGCTGTGACGCTGCGAGTAGGAGACAATCGGCGCGCCATACGGCAGTTGCGGCGCCTCACCATGAAAGACGACACGATCGCAGTCCATCGCCACCGCGCCGAGCTGTCCTGTCGACGCGAATGGCACCACATTGCACCTACGGGCGGGAGAGAAGCGCAAAACGAAAAGAAAATCAATTGATAACATTAACAACTTGCGAGCTTGTTCGTGGAAGAAAATAAAAAGTAAAATAGAATGAAATTGACTGCAGAACTGCATGTCTGTCCGTATGTATGTTTGTATGTACTCGTATTTAGAACCGCCATTCGATATGCAGCGAATGCGGAAATCAATTCTTCATTTCAAACTGGAGTGCTCATACAATCCATATAAGTATGTGCGTGTCGGTTTGTAGAACTCTTTTTCATTAGCTCAAATTAACATGGAAATCGCTGATGACCACACGTCGATTATAATACTTGTTTAGCTGGTTATTCTACGGTTTGAATTTCCATGAAGTTATCTCTACCTACAAACAGACGCGTAGACAGCTTACCAAAGTGAAGCTGTACTCATCTATTGTTATAGATATTAGCTACAGTTATGTATGACTGACTCACCTGCAGGGCAAACGCAATGCCGGACTGAGCTCTGGACATGGCCGCCAAGCTTTGATCTGTGACAAGTAGAGCAGCAGCAGCAGAAATATGTTGAGATGTCGTATCCGTCGCATGTGGCTGTGTGGGTGTTGCATCTGCAAGAGATCGTAAGAAAAACATATATTTTAAATATGTTAATTATGTTCGTAAAAGTTTATATTAGTTGTGGAACTACTATGGTTGGCGTTACAAACTAGGTGTGTATTCAATTACTATGCTAATGTGGGCTTCGTGGTTCCTATAATTTAAAAGTTGATCTTATTTAGCCATTGATAGGGCATATTTAAAACTATTAATTTGCTAAAGTTGTAATAGTTTAAAAATATAATTTACATCAGTTTTAAAAAAAATACAATATATGTACAATGATTTTTTATAAATGACATAAGCCCGACCAAAGTGTTTTGTACGGGTTAAAAAATAGCAAAAAGTTCGACACCCCATCACTACTAGAAATTCGACAAACATTATCTGGCAGGTTCTGTAATTCACTTCCGAGTGAAATGCAAACAAATTCACTTTCAATCCGATATTTGGTGTACTGAATTTCGATTTTACTTTTCAGGTTCCACATTTTGGTTTTATACTCTCGCAACAAAGTTGCTACGAGAGTATTATAGTTTTGTCCACATAACGGTTGGTTGTAAGTCCTAAAACTAAACGAGTTAGATATAGGGTTATATATATCAAAATGATCAGGGTGACGAGAAAAGTTCAACTCCGGATGTCTGTCTGTCCGTCCGTCCGTCCGTGCAAGCTGTAACTTGAGTAAAAATTGAGATATCTTGATGAAACTTGGAAGACATATTTCTTGGCACCATAAGAAGGTTAAGTTCGAAAATGGGCGTAATCGGACCACTGCCACGCCCACAAAATGGCGAAAACCGAAAACACTTAAAGTGCCATAACTAAGCTATAAATAAAGCTATGGAAGTAAAATTTGGTATGAAGGATCGCACTATGAAGGGGCATATGTGGATGTAATTTTTTTGGGGAAGTGGGCGTGGCCCCGCCCCCTACTAAGTTTTTTTTTGCATATCTCGCAAACTACTAAAGCTGTATCAAGGTATTTACTTATACAGTCCAAAAATGGAGGAAATCGGATTGTAACCACGCCCACCTCCCATACAAAGGTTATGTTAAAAACTACTAAAAGTGGGTTAACTCACTAACGAAAAACGCCAGAAACACTAAATTTCACATAAGAAATGGCACGTGGAAGCTACACTCAGATTTTTTTTATAAAATGGAAAATGGGCGTGGCGTGGGTCAAAAACCATATCTCAGGAACTACTCGACCGATTTCAATGAAACTTGGTTTGTAATAGTTTCCTTACATCCCAATGATATGTTGTGAAAATAGGCCAAATCGCTTTACAACCACGCCTACTTCCTATATACCGGAACTTTGAAGACGATCTGAATCGTTTACTTTACAATATAAAAAGTAAGCACTAGTGAAGATATCGATGCAGAACTTTGCACAAATACTACGTTTATAGTGTGGCAGCCCCATTCTAAAAATCGCCGAAATCGGACCATAGGTTTTCAATGCCCCATATATCGAACATTAGGACCTCGGTGCTTCTAACTTAATATTACGGTTTCCAACTTTCAATAGACTTTATACAATATATATGACGAATATGTGGGTCAAATTGTGTATTATATTAATAAAGTAAATAAATAAATTGCGAGAGTATAAAATGTTCGGTTACACCCGAACTTAGCCCTTCCTTACTTGTTAATTTTCACTTTCACTCTGATTGCAGAACCTGCCGGTATATTGATCTGATGATCGACGATCCATTAAAATACCACATGTTTTCAGGATTAATGTTTATATACTGAAAGAATATGAGAAATGTGTCCGTTTCTTTATTTTACCATCTTCCTTAACATACGTCTGACGAGTTAGGTTATAGGCACATATCAGAAAGTATGATTAATATCAAAATACCGGAAATAGGAAATCTAAGATTTCATATTATTACGGGTCTGACGAATGTTATAATAAGTTCTCTTACTAATTAGTTTTCAGAGTACTAAAGTAAGATTTAGTATAGATATAAAGCACACTGTTATTGAATAAAAAAGGCTAGTCCAGAAATCTCGAACGGAGGAGATGGGTGTTTTTGCCCATTGGAAGTTGTCATTAAAAGTTCTAAGGTTGATATAGATACTTGAAATTATGCGCTTGTTGCATGAAGGATACCAATATAATAAGTATTTAATACTGACACAGAAGATAGTGTTATAATCATAGTGAGTTATTTCACATTTCAAAATTCGGAAAGACCTTCAAACTGACGTCAAATTAGAAAAAATCTGAACATTTTTCGAATAAAAGTTGTTCTAAAGACACCATTAAGTTTTATCGACTCCAGTTTTTTTCGAATGTCTTCGAAGTATTCATATTAAAAAAATATAGGTTGTAATCACAAATATCTCATAATTGAGATAGACCGATAATAAATAGATGATACCGATTTCATTCAGCGTACTTGAAGAGTGTTATAAGAACATGGACAAGTTTAATAGAAGTTTACAGGCAACATATATTTTCGAAGACGAGCTCATCGAAACTCATCACTTTAAAATGAGATCTATACTACAATTGCTGCTTATTGGTAACATTTTAATCGATTTGTGATTAAAAAACAAAAGCAATTGAACATTTTCTCTTGGGTAAGAGTTCATTACTATGAATTTGTATGTATTTTAAAACTCATTTAGACCATCCTGCCATGTATTAATTTTAGCTAAGTTTTTGTGTTTGGATTATGTTATATGCATTTTCAGAATATAAAGATCCAACTCCAAACAGATAATGGTTTTTATGAGTAATACAATCGATGTTTTGACACTGTCTGCAAATGAATGAGCATAGTTCGAAGTTAAAAATGAAACAAAGTGAACTTGTACTGTTCGAATAGTCGACAAAGAACGGTTAACCGGATAGGCGGAATTGAGCGGTTAATCGAATAGTCGACGACTTACGACTCTCCGCATACTGCAAACCGAATATTATTTTTCGAACTAATCCGGTTAGTCGATTAGTCGAATACCAAGAGCTCTAGTATAAAGTATGATTTAGTATAGATATAAAACAGGCTGTTATTGTATAATGTTGGACTAAAAAGGGCTAGACCAGAAATCTCGAACGGTGGAGATGGGTGTTTTTGCCCATTTGTCATTAAAGGTTCTAAAAAATACCTGAACTGCACTTTTTGGACTTCTGACGCATAAGATAGAGTTATAATCATAGTGATTTTTTTACATTTCCAAAATCGGAAGACCTTCAAATTGACATCAAATTCAAATAATCAGAAAAAATTCGCAAAAAAGTAGCCTTAAGTCTTAAGTTTTATCGTCTATAGTGCCTTTCTTATGTCTTCGAAGTATTCAAAACTATAGATTCACAAATATCTCATAAAGTAGGAGAAGTGTAGATTAGACCGATTTCATTCAGCGTACTTGAATTTGTTAAAAGAACATGGACAAGTTCACTAGAAGTTTACATATATTATATTTTCGGGGACGAACTTAGCGGAACTCAATACTTGATCCATACTAGAATTGGTGATTTGTAATGATATTTAATTCGATTCAGAGTTCATTACTATGGAATATTATATTTTAAAATTAATTTAGACCGTCCAGTCATGTTTTCAATATATCTTAGTTAAATTTCATGTTTGGATATTATTCTACGGATTTTCAGATAATGAAGCCACCAAGCAGCTACTGATTTATATGAGTAACACATTGACATTGTCGTTTATTAACCCGCAAAAATTATCATAAAATTGACTAATAATATTGTATTAGTATTAAAAAATTCTCCAAATTTACATTTCACTTTCGCCTTAAGTCATCACTAAAAATCTAAAATTTGTCAAATAGAAGGCAATAACCCCTCAAAAAACCTGGTTTTCTATTTAATTTATTCACACATGTTTGCCTTTAATATTTATTCTGCTTGTTTATTTGAAAGCCACGCTTGGTATTTGTAAGCGCTCACATGAGATACCACAACGCTTGAAGACTGTGCGAATGTTCCAATTTCAAATAGTGGCTTTTCAAATGATACGCTTAAATGTGAAAAAAAGAGAATCAAAAACAAAAAAATAGCGTAGCATGTTAGCATAAATCTCAACTAGCCGCCAATCAGACTCGTAAATCGTGCACCAAATATTTCAACGCTGAAGAAATATACGCGCTTGCATGAAATGTTGGCTAGCCGAAATAATCGCTGAAGCGAAGGTGTTGCCTCCGCACCTACATGTGTTATATACATACATACCTACACATATAAATACTAGCAAGTCTGCACAACAACAACAAATCAGCAAGCAGAGTAAAAATTAACAAGCACGCAAGCGCCTTTATTTATGAGCTGAAGATGTTTTCTGAAATTTACATAAGCCGTAAAAATGAAAACTAGTTGCAGGCATAAATGTTACTACTTCGAAATATATATAGACACATAAGTTTATAAACATGTATCTAAACATATACATGTGTGTGCGTGTGTTGCCATAATTGTGATGCAAAGCATTTTGCGCTTGGCGTACTCGATTAATGACAGCTTAGATTGGCTGTGCGCAATTGAAGCGTTTCGATTAATAGCTGGCTGGTGCGGCGTGTGAAGCTTCTTACCCGCAAGCGTAATGGACTAACGCTCACGCTCCATAGCTAACTGATATGAGCGGGTGAACGGATAGAAGCCGATTCAAACATATGCGATTAACAGTTAAATGTTTTATATAATTATGTATAAAAAGCTTTTAATATTACTAAATATGCACACACATATACGCGTGTTCTTAATAAGTAAGCGCAATTAACGTAACTATAGAATTTTAATGAAATAATTAACAATAATTAAGGTTTTCATAAATTGTTGCATTACTTCATCCGCACTACGCGCGAATCAGCATGTTAAAAATAGTTTCACATTCATTTTTTTTTTTGCTTTTTGTCTGCATTCAACTTTTATTTTTTGTTTTATCAGCTCTTCTTTGATTAAGACATCCAGTGGCTAACTAACCTTAGCCTAAATTGCTAAATTTTTTAGTAGTCATAAAAAACATCATTCGTAGCTAATTAATTAATATTTTTTCGCGTTGAAACGCGCTTTAATTAATAATTTTGGCTTAATATGCAATTTATCGAGGTTTGCGGTTTCCTTTTTGGATCCAAGTATATAGGCAGCAGATGGGGTTTACATGTACATATTCATATTTTGCAGTGAGTAAAAACATTAATACTATTACTATATATAGATATATATAATATAATAAGGGTGGTTCTTAAAAATTAAATTACCATTTTCTATGTCTCAAACATACAATTTCTCAGATCGGTAAAAACAATATTGGTTTATTCCCTAAAATTAAGGATTTTACAACTTTACACCTTTGGTAGCAAGGTAGTTCAGTAAGATTGTTAAAAAAAGCTATAAAATCTTATTGAATATCGTATATGTTTGTTAAAAAATCGATTTGTTAATAATTTATTACTAAATGATTCCAAAATATCCCTCAAATATTTGATGTTATTTGTACCTTCTTATTTGAATTCAGTAAGGGTGGTAACCCTATAGAAACCTAACCTATTGCCTATAAAAAATTAGTTTGTGAACTATAGATCGCCTTTGAGATCAAAATTCTAAAGTTCAAGATCCCATAGATCAATAGACAATATTGAACAATAGAACAATTGGTAAAATATGCATCGAAGTTGATATAATACTATCAGAATAGGTTTCTCTCTAGATGTAATTCTAGAAAAGTTGTTTTGATTAAGCACTATCTTAATCAATAGCAACGATAAAATCAAAATCACTTTCTTTTCAAATATATGTAGTTCAAGCACTTTAAAACTAGACTTAGAAAAAGTCTATAGGGTCGAACAATATTAGGATACAGAAAGTTATTATCCACATGATCAGGCTAATAATAAATTTTGCGGTCGATTGTCAAAATTTTTTTCTTGTGGAACAGCAAGAGATTTCCAGTATCTGGGTTGTTGGACTTAGAAACATTAAAGGGCTATACCTGTATGACACTTTCAGATTGCTTATTCGATAGTTTATATTCTCAAAAATATCCTGTGAAATCGGCAAGGTCTTGAATAGTTCTAGAATGGTAACGTTCTAAAGAGCGACCGGTCGCAGGTATAAACAGCTATAGTTGAAAATTTAAACGCATTTTTCTCAAAACGACATTTCTCAAAATTGCTGACATCATAACTCAACGAGAAATTGACCAATCAACTTCAAATTTGAACTGAGTATTCTTGAACATATTTGCTATATAATGACCTATGATCTTTGACTGATTGAAAATTATGTTTTGACCAAAAAAACGACAATTTTTTCAGAACTACGCCATTTTGTTATTTTTCAAAAATCATTGGACATTATATAGAAAATACCTTCAACTTTAACAACCTTTTTGAATTTTTTGGTTTCAGCTAACAATGCATCCGGAATCATGTTAGCAGTTGGGGAACATTTTTTTGACACCTCCAAAGACAGCCCATAACTCCGTTATTTTTCAATATTTGTCTAAAAAATCTTAAAATATAGCTTTATTATGTTCTTCGAGACATTTGATCGAATACTTTTTTTTAAAGAAAATCACGAAAATTGTATAATTTTTAATGGGCTACACTGGTATAGCGCCTTAAGAATGAGAAAGAAGTGATGGTTAAGACCCGAGCATCTGTTGAGAAATCCGATACAGAAGTCTTCGATCAACTAGGATATAACTACGAATTCAATTCTCACGCTAACTTAATACACATGGACCTCCGTGCACAATTACAAGATAAATCAGATGATTTGATGGTCAAATGTATAAATTTTTTTCATAATTTTTTAGTTTAGTGTAGCTTAAGTGAATTAAAGGTTATTTTTCATTTAGGTCACAGAGTTACCAGTAAAAGAATAAAGTCCATCTTCAACTGACCTTTCCTCACTAAACAAATTTAATGCATTTTACCATATTGTTTTGGGAAATTCACACGTTTGATTGAAAAGCGGGGCGTGGGTAAATGTGCCAATTTAAATATTGCGAGATCTAAACAAATTATTACGTCCATTTTGCACTGCTACTAAACACTTCTGCTACATAAGTAGCTAGTTGAGGAAATATATGTAAATGTTAAAGAGCAAAAACAAAAACCCGGGAAATAGTATGAGAAAATTATGCAGTCGGCATTAGCATGCAAATGGAGTCTCGAAATGTGGCAACGACCGCTAGTGGCGCATGAATTTTCACGCAGTGTAAAGTGATTAAAACAAGCGGGAGGAGACAAAAACAACAACACTAAAAGCAAAATAGATGAGAAATACAATTGTGTTAATGTTGTTACTACGAGTATTATGTCTTCATTTAGACCATACGCTTATGAGCGACTTTTATGCTTGTAAATAAAAAAATAAATGCCAAAATTAACAAACAGATTTTTTTATGCACCTGCAGCGAGTTGTGAAAAAATTAAACAAATTATAAATGTGTGTCTAATTTTTAAATGTTGATGGACATGTTGTCTTATTATGTTGTCGCTGTTGCGTTGGTGTTGTTAGGGTTTTATTTGCTGTGGCTCTGTATGAAAAAACAAATGTTGTGGGTTCATATATTTTCTCACACTTGTTTAATTAAATGGAGCAAAAGTGTTTTAAACATTCACATTTTGTATGAAGTTAGTTGCGTAAGTGTCGTTTTTCGGATATTTTTTTTGACTTTGAGTTTAATTCAGATGTATGTACTGGTGTGCATAAAAATAGCAACATAAAGTATGTTAATTAAAATTTAATTAAAAAGTGGCAATTTTCAAATTTTTTTATTTTAATTAGCTTGCAGCGCAATTTATTTATTGCAAAATAAACAAATGTTATATTATGTGTATTCATATTTTGTATATACTAAATTCTTTTTTTTCAATGAGACGCAAGTTAGTTTCAGCAACCAAGATCCGGTTAAGAGTTATTTTCAATTATTTTGAAACCTGTTTTGTAAATTTGTTTATCTTTTTTCCATGAAATTTGAATTGCGCAGTCAATGTGTGTGCACAAATTCTTTATAGTGATGACTAAACCGCAAAAAAATATTGAAATTACTAAATATGCATACATATATAATAAACAAGCTAAAATTAGAAAATAAAATTAAAATGGAAAATAATTCACCGCAAGAATGCAAATTACTTAGAAGCCAAAAAATTTTATTAAAATTAAAGAATAAAAATATAATTTACGTAAGTATTAGGTCTACAACTTTGCTTTCGTCGTTTTCCAATAGATGTATCTAGGGTCAAGCACTTGTCGATTAAATCGTTTTATATCGATCTTGGACATTTGTGTCAACATTAACCCAACAAAATATTTCTAGAGATCTGTTTGCATCCCAAACTTATTTTCAACTGAAAATGTCACTTTTTGAGCCGAATTCTCGACATTTGCAGGAAATTTAGCTTTTCTTTTTTAATTCCAAGAAAAGTGCGGCTTAGGCTCATCGAATGCTTTCGGATACGTACGGTGAGGCTGTCCTAAGTGAAAAAGCCTTAAATTTACAAAAAAAAAAACGGCGAAATCAAAGTTGTAGACCTAATAATTTTATTAACTAATTGAGCTTTTACTGTTTTATATACAAATACACATATTTTTGGAAAATTGACATTTTTAATTTTTTTCTCTGTTTTTTACATTCTTGATATATTTATTAAATTTCCCAAACATTCAGCATATAAAGTTTGATTTTATATCAATGGATCGCTTCCAACAACGCACCCATATTTTGACAAAGAGATAGCGAGCACTGAATATGAAAATGAATAAGGCTGATATCACAGTGCCGCGATGTACTTAGTACCAAGTGAGTATTATCGATATTTTTCAAATTTTTTTTAATTGAATCTTTTTTTTATTCTCTTATTCCATAAACACGTTTCATATTAAACTTGTATGTAGGGTTCTATTATTATATTTTTTGCAACAGAAAAAATTTCCCATTTACCAAAGCCCAAGTTCTATTCTTATATAAAGTACTTTTTCAAAAATGAAAAAAAAAAAATTTGTTGAGCTTAGTGACTTATGAATTGAAACGTGTAAGTGATTTCATGACAGATTATTTTAGTCTCTATCCAGCCTATGGCGAAGTTTCAAAAAAAATATTGAAAATAATTCAAATCACCTTTATTCACAACAAATTAGTTAAAAATTAGTTAAACTTGTCATCTACTGCCAGAGGGTTGCCTAACCTCGAACCAAAGCTGTTGAAGATGTCAAAGCCAAAATACAAACTCATCGCCAACAAATTAAAATTTTTGTTTATTAATTAGTAGTTTTATAATAAATTCACTGTATTATAACTAACACTAAAACATGACATACAAACAATTTATAAATAATGCATATGAAAACCTAACCTAACTTCTCATATCAAATGACAGTTGACAGCTCGCATTGTCTGCGTCACATTTAATAGCTGCATTCATTTATTGCAACACATTTGTGCACTCATTAAGTTTAACTATTTTATAATTTAACAGCTATTAACACTTTCAAATCAAAAAATATTTTAATTACAGTTTTCTGGTCTTAATTGCCCGAAGACAATGAACTTGAACTTGAAGCGCGACAAACGTCACTAATTCAACTTCATAGCAGTTTGTCGGCTGGGGATTTATTAAACGCTGAACACACATGCGATTATACTAAGTTGTATTAAGTTAAGTTCAGTATCGCGTTACTTGAAAAAAGCCAAAGCCAAACAGCAACGGACAATAGCTAATGTTGCTCATAAATATATATGTATATAAATGTATGTATGCATGTATGTGTGTTTGCATGCAAATGACTGGCAGCATTGAAAACAAATATCACATTGTCATTTTCTCATTTGGAGGAAGCTGAAAACTGTTAAGTCGTTAATGAGCATTTATGAGACTAATGAAAATGGCGCACATGCAAGGTGACCGATAATGGATGTAAGTAAAACCGTTAGGTGACACTTGATTACAGTTTTTTGTTTAAATATATTTAGTGTTTTGCATTTCAGAGCATCGTTTTTTTATATGTGCTCATTAAACTTTTTGTTCGAGTGTAGTGAGGTCAGAGTGGTCAATAAACGTCGCTAATAATGATATTTTTCAGAAAACTTATATTTTTATTAGTGACTAAGTAGTGATTTATTTATACACAATACTAATTTTTGACCCATTCAGAAGGTGGAAACTATACTACAACTTTCTGAAAAAAATCTCTTGCCTGCTTATGAACCGCATATATTTGCCTAATTAAATTTTGTTCATTTTGAAGTCAAAAATTTAAAGTATTCGTTTAAATCCCCCAATTAAAGCTAAAGCCGTTAAAGTAATAATCAACATATGCTTCCCCCTTTCAAATTTCAAATCACTACCCCACTTTATTTAGTTGAAATTCAATTATATTATGTATTTGATAGAAATAAATAATTCCAATATCGTTATTTTGTTTTTGCAATTCAACTAATTGGTTTTAAGTGCGAATATTTACCTAATAGAATTATTATATTTTCACGGATTTTTTGCTGGAAGCTGTTTAATTAAAAATTAAAAAAAAGTTGAAGTTGCAATGGAAAGTTGTGTTCATGGTGTACCAGCTATCCTTTGAACATTGGTAACGGCAAGTACCGCAGACGATGGAACGATGAGCACGATGAAATTTATACGACGACATTGACAAAATTCATCGAATAAAAATACAGCGGCTACGCTGGCTAGGTCATGTTGTCCAAATGGACGAAAGCACTCCAGCTTTGAAAGTATTCGATTCATTACCCGCTGGTGGAAGCCGCAGAAGAAGATGACCTCCCGTTGGAAAGACAAAATTAACAAAAATTTTTTTCTAGATTTTCGGAAAAAAACAGTTAATTTGTCTTAAAAAATCGACATTGGCTATTTGTGCACTATTTTATTTCGATATATTTATTATTGCCAGAGTTGTTTATTACAAAGAAAGAGAAGCTGACTAAATTCAAGACTGGCTAAAGCATGATTATAATCGGGTTTCTTCCTTTTTCAAATTATGCTGAGAAGACATATAGAAAGTGTTTCTAACAAGATTTGTCAAGTAATCGTATGAGATACGAAATTTCACATAAAAGGGGGCGGCGACACGCCCATTGTTCTTTTTTACTGACTATATATCATATGTCGTTTGGAATGTAACAGCTATGTGAGAGGTGAGCCTCTTTATGACTGAATTTCGCCAATTTTCGTATAATATAGCAGAATTAAATGTTCTCATCGAATCTGTATAACATAGCTCAATGACAAGTAATTTTTATGGGAAAGCAAGGACACGATACTTTTTCAAACAATTTTAAACCACGAGGCTTATTTCTTTTCCCACTAATGTTTCCTATGTCAAATTCGAATATTGTATATATTTTTATGTTTAATGCTTTTTTTATTACATTAAAGTGACTAAAAAGTTTTAAATTCACAAACTCGTGTTTTCCAACTTCCTTACTCAAAATAATTATATTACGCTTTCACGAAGTTCGTTGCTTAACTCTTTGGTTTCATACTGTGTATTCTATTTAATTCTAACTGTGAAACTACACAGTAAACATTGCTATTAGCAATGTTAAATATTTGACCAAAATAGTTGCACAAGCTTAAAGGCAAGCCAAGGGCTATAATTAGCAATGTGGCAATATCAATTGGCAATGAAGAATCAACATAATCGCCGCAATGTGAAATTACCAACCGCTACTTCATTTAAGTATAATTATTTGCGAAATAGCGCAAAATTAAGAGACAGAGAATATACGAATGATGACTAAAAATCAGTTATGTAATCTTCGAAGATAACTAAATTATGAAATTCTTTTCAACTACTGTCACAGTTACAGACACACACTGGCATACAGACGCATGCAGCCACATAAACCGCTGACATTCAAATGTAAACAAATCCACGCTTGAGTCACAACGTCATTTGAAATGCCAACAAAACTTTGGTTAATGCAAAGAAAACGAGTTTAAAAACGCAAAAACAACAACTATTGATTTACCAATAAAGAGCAAATAAAATGCTTTTGCCAACCGACACAATTGTACACACTGGCGAGCCAAAGGTACATGCAACGCAGTTGGAACGGTGAGACGTGAGGACGAGTGTGACTGGCTGCAGCAGTAAAAGAAGTTGGCTTAGCTAAATTGGTCATTGAGGCTGTGGAGTAGTTTCGGCATATGAGACTATATACATATACACACACATATAAATGTCTGCTAAGTGCACTCTGCTGCTTGTTGTGCGGTCACACTCCTCTATGTGGGAATTTCAAGTTTTCCAGTTCGGCATTGTTGACGTTTTGTGCCTTTTGAGCGTGCAGCTCCCACTCTCGCTCCCTCTAACAAACAACCAGCCAACCACATTCATATAAACTATAAAAGCCAATCTCAGCCGCCAATTGAGTTGAGGAATGTCGGCTGCGCTGATAAACTAGTTTAGTATTTGTGCGCTTTTTGCGATTCTGCTGGCGGTGTTTGATGGCAGCGACTGTAGAGTGGTGGTGATGGCGGTGCAAGCTGACCAATATTGCATATTTATGTGGTAGTTTATTATGCTCCTAAATTAAAGAGTGCTCTACGCTTTTGGTCGCTAACTATTAAATTTATTATATATGTATATCATGGAGTTGGACCCTGGTCAAGAACTATGAACTCTGAGTCTTTTCCCAAATGTATTTTAAACCATCTGCAGAAGGCTGTATACACAAAATAAAGCTTGATGCTTGGGTGCCGCATGATTTAACGCAAGAAAACCTTCTGGATCGAATCAACGTCTGCAATTTGCTGCTGAAACGGAACGAACTCGACCCATTTTTGAACCGGGTGGTGACTGGCGACGGATCACATGCGACAATATCAAGCGAAAACGGTCGTGGCCGAAGGCCGGAGAATCGCTCCAAACAGTGGACAAGCTGAGATTGACAGCTAGAAAAGTTTTGCTGTGTGTTTGATGGGATTGGAAGAGAATCATCCACTATGAGCTGATCCCATATGGCCAGACGGTTAATTCTACCATCTACTACGAACAACTGGACCGCTTGAAACAAGCGATCGACCAGAAGCGTCCACAATTGGCCAACAGGAAGAGTGTAGTGTTCCACCAGGACAACGCCAGACCACACACTTCGTTGATGACTTGTCAGAAGCTATGGGAGCTCGGATGGGAGGTTTTATCGCAACCACCATATAGCCCGGAGATAGCGCCAAGTGATTACCACCTGTTTCTGTTCATGGCGAACGCCCTTGGTGTTGTAAAGTTGAACTCAAAAGAGGCTTGTGAAAAGTGGCTATCCGAGTTCTTCGCAAATAAGGATGGGCTACTACGAGGGGGTATTATGAAGTTGCCGTCTAGATGGATATATTAGTGAACGAAAAAGCGGATGCGATATTTTCCAACCTAATATTTTGATTTTTTGGAGATTTTAAAAAATTTTCAAAAAAAGCTCAAATGCTTTTTAAAGTGTTAAGGGGTTCTCAAATTATTTTTCGTGCATTTTCAGGCTCTACATAAATGGGATATGAAAATGTGTTTAATAAGGAGGATTTTCATGAACGGACCTCCTCACTCTTTAAAATCAAATAATAAATATTTGTTGCAGTTGGTGGTCTAGCCATTAATTTAACCGTTTGTTAAATAACGGTACTTTTTTTGTCAGAACAAACAGTTATGACGTTATAGTGCTAAACTTTTTTTATCATTTACAAACTCGCACTCCAGATCTGTAAGGTAGGGTATTAAAGTTTCACTGTTGACAAAGTCAATTTCAACCTGTTCACTTAATTTCGCATTTAACTGACCATGTTTTATTTAATTTTTATTTACACAGTTTGCTGTGGAATTTTTAAAGTGATTTTTATACGAGCTGATATCGAAATGATAGTAAAAATTTCAAAGGCGCAGCTCGAACATGTTTCAAAACATATATTTGCGTGTACTATAAACAACGAAGACTTGTAAATTTCGCGGCATATTTTGCAATCGAACAAGTGTAAGCCTTGTTCGGTAAATGGTGGCTTCGCGGCCGCGCATCTCCTGTTTGTGGCGAAATATCGACGAAAAATCTGTAAAAATTGTTGGACCTTGCAGTGTAACCAGTTTGAATGGCAAAAAACAACAGTATATATGTATAAATACATATGTATATAAAATATTTATGTATTTCAGGTCTGACCAGTAGTGCAGCTGGGAATTTCGCGCGAAGGTACAAACGCGTGGGCATTGCTGCATTTACAATTGGAATGCGTGCGCGCATAAATAAAGCGATTGTCGATATTTTTAAATCCTTTTTCATTTTTTTTTACAATTTTTACCTTTTTTTGCCGTTACAGTTTTGCGCAGAGCGTATGCTCTTAAATGACAGCCATTAAAACCATGACAATAAAATTAAAGCAACTATTAAATTGTGATTTCTTGGCGATTCGCGTTCGCTGCCACAGTCTTTTGTGCGCAGTGGTCATACGCTACTTGCGCGTACATACATACATACACATGTATACATACTGACTCATATGTTTAGGCCGGTGCGCATGTGTGTATGGGCATTGTAAAAATTAGCGAAAGGAAACCTTTTCCGCTTTCGGTCATTAAATTTAATGACATTTAATGGTTGTTGCTACTTGTCTTTGTATGTATTTGTGCCGCTTGTAAAACATAACAATTTGCAACATTTGCTCGCCGCGCAGAAAATCAGCAGCAGATACAATTAGCTTTTAAACTACGTAAGTGAGTGAGGAAAAATAAAAAGGAGAAGAAAAAACTTGACATAAACTTTAACGCAGATCAACGACACTGTGGTGACAATTTTTTTTTAATTTTTTTGTAACAAAATAACAACAATAAAAATAGTAAAAACGTGCTTTTTGTAATGATAAGCATTTTTCAGTATTATTTGTATGGAAATTTTGCACAAGTTAAATTCAAATATTAAAAAAAAAATCAAAATATATATTTTATTTTGTGAAAGACACATAAAAAGAAAGTAAAAAATATGTATGAAGACACAAACAATTACAACTTGACACTTGGACGAGCATAAAAGTGTCATAGCTCACGCTTGAGTTGACGAATTCTTCTTCAGCGCAAGAGTGAAAATCTTAATTTTTTTATATTTTTAATTTATATATACATATGTAATATCACTGCCTCTGACGACATATTTTCTAAATTTCTAAGTAAAAAAATACAAAAAAAAAACAAAAATACTTTGAAGACACCTTAACCAAAGAGCAACTGTCATTCACCGCTGTCAAGTCAAGTCAAGATAATTTAGTTTGACTTAAAAAAAAAAAAACAAAAAAAAAAAAACAAAAAAAAAATTTTTTTCCTAAATTTTGTTGTTATTTGTAAAACAAAATCTTTTTCTGCCTCTCTAAATAACTGACTGGCCAAACTCACTTTTGGCCCTCTTTTAGAACAGTTGTAACTATTTTCATAACTGTAGTTGCTAAGTTTTTGTGTCTCTCAGTTTGTTGTTGTTGCATATTTGCTGCTTGTCTTTCTCCGTTTTAACCCAAAGTCATTCATCAGCACTGCCACTTCTTGTCTGCTTCCACTTATTAGTAGACCTTGTGTTTATTTGTTAAACAAAATGCAAACACAAATGTACATACATACATACATATATACATATACATATATATATGCATATACGTGTATTACATATGTATTTTTTGCTCTAAGTACACATCTACAGAGTGACCTAAATATTTGTTTAAGTAGCAAATAGTATATGTATGTTTGTATGTCTTTAAGCCATTGGCATCGGTAAATATTTGAATTACAGTTTAACGTCTAGGTGATATATGGTTTGTGGTTAGAATGCTGATGTTCTTGGTGAATTTTTTTGGAAACTCGTTTGTGGAGAAAAGATCTAACGTTCATCGTTGGAATTGAGACAAAGGAAGGAATTTGGTGAGTAAATACCCTAGTAATTGATCAACTTGATCTAACCGCTTGAAAAATAGTTATTTTAAGAAAGTTTAGAGGTTTTGTGAGCATTTTCAAAGAAGTAAGGAAGTCAGAGAAGATAACGTAGAAATGATTAATTACACACCCACAAAAAAAAATTTGCATTGACCTGGGGCTCTACGTGTGCTATATGTTTTTGGGGTCGCTGAATCCGATCACCATTTAAGTCCATCAGATCAGGAATTTGAGATAACCCCAAAAACCAAATTTTTAAAATTCAGCGATTTTTTAAATTCATTTGATTTGCTTGAAACTCGTTATTCGGGTGTTTTCGAGGTCGCTGTTTACGAATCCGGTGTCGGTTTTTCAATATTCAAAATGGCGCATCCATTATGGGGAAGTTTTAAAATATGTCCGCCATATTGGTTCGCCATTTTTAATTTAACGCTTATTATTGGTATGAACTTCACCTTCCATGGTGAATATGAAGATGCGCTCAAGAATATATAATAGTTTCTCTGTTTAACCGAAACAGGATAGAAAAATATAATATTATTCGTAGTCTCACTTCATTTGAATTTATTGATTTCTCCTCATCTTAAAGTGAAAATTTGAAATAAAATGCTTTAAAGCTCATCCAATGTAATGTTCTGTGAATAATTTAGTTCCATGAAGCAGGATATGTATTAAAGAGATTAACTGTAAGGATTTTCAATATTCACCTCAACCCTTTTCTTTTCCTATCTTACAAGAAATAGATTGTCGAGAGATTCACATAAAATAAAAGAGTACAACAGATAAATCTTCTTATTTATAGACTCTCATTAATCAAGTATATGAGAGTTCAGTACTTCAATACGAGATGTCGGAACGAGTATCATCTTCTAGGCGTGATAGTATTGTGCCTCTTAAACAATCTGTTAGGTAGTTACAACCGAACTAAAGCTAATAGAACATCGCTCTACAAGTAGATTTCAAGCTATGTTTTTAAAACATTCTGGTAATCTCTGTAAGCTGCAGCCAAAGCCACGCTGTATTAAATTCGCTTTTACCAGACAAGATATTTGAATGAACTTCAAATGTACTAATTTCCTTTTCCTCTCTTTTAGTAGTGTCTTTAGCTAAAACTCAAATTCACTTCAGTAATATTTTACACATATTCGCAGAGTCAAATAATCATCCATATACATAAACATTTTGCAAATTGAAATCGATGTTTAATTGTTTTCGCGCACTTACAACGGTACAAAGATATACATTTATGGGTATTTGTGGTATAAATTTTGGTGCGTCAAATGCAACCAATATTCGTTGTATTTTATTGCCTTTTTATTTAACAATATTTTATAGGCTTTTAATACTTCTCACGAGCTTTCTGTTTGACCTAAAAAAACTTGGCATCTCTTATTTGTTATTTTCTCTCAAAGTTTGTTTTTGGAGACTGTTGTCGGGACTACAACCACCACCTTCCTTAACAACAAATGTTTTGATCTTCGCTTTGTTTTCTTTTTTGTTTTTGTTATTTTTTTCGTTTTTATATTCACACGAAATCGAGTATCTGTCAACCACTTTCATCTGCTTTTCGTTGCATCGTTCGTTCAATAATTTTGGCTTAGCTGGATGATAGCCTAACGAATTGGGCATTTATTTCGAGCCTCCTTTACAGCTTCTGGCAGTAATAGCTTTCAACAAAATTAATTTTTTTGTTATTGCTTATGCATCATTGGAAATTGATTAAGTATTTTTGTGGAAAAGAAATTGAAATATTT
The DNA here is from genome assembly GCF_028554725.1 of Zeugodacus cucurbitae. Classification (NCBI taxonomy): domain Eukaryota; kingdom Metazoa; phylum Arthropoda; class Insecta; order Diptera; family Tephritidae; genus Zeugodacus; species Zeugodacus cucurbitae. Next base: position 66,123,592 of record NC_071667.1, read on the forward strand.
GGTAATTGATAATTTATGTACTCGTATGTATGTAGGTATGCAGTTTTTGGGATTTTTGTAATCTGGTGAAAAAAACTGAAAGCGCTACGAATCAATTAATTTGAGGCGAGTAATTCAATTACTGCCAGAGTATGAGTATATACATAAAATCATTTATAGAAATATCAGCTGTCTTTTTAATCATCTGACGATTGTTCAAAGCATCTAGAGGTAAACAAAAGAGTTTATCAGCCTTATACGAAACTTCAACATACTTTAAAAAGGGTTATTAAGACGATTCCAGCAAAATTAAACAACTAATTGTACTCAATTTACTATAGAGTAATTAACTAATTGCCCAATTAGTGCTTAATTGACATTAAATTGTTATAAAAGAATCTATGAAGTAATGAGAAGTGTGTTGAAAGAAGCAATAAGGTCATTATAAAATATGAAAAGTGTGAATGTGTAGTTGTAAATGACATAAGTTTCCCTAATTATCAGCTGATTCTGTTTTTGTTTCTGCTGTGAAAGGCTAGAAGGTAATCAGAACTCGATTGCTGTATGAGTTGCCAGTATAATATTTCTACTAGAAAGCAATGAAACACAATTTAAACCCCTCTTAAAAAAGTTTCAAAATACTAATTATTCAAACTAATTGAGTAAATTTGAACAAAAAATACTTAATTGAGTTAATTTAAATTTAAATTTGCTCAACTATTTGAGTGGTACATGATAAATCTTTCTACTCCTCGTGATAAAATAATAATTTCCTTGTTCCATCGAAAGATAATTCGCATACCCACATTTATGATACGAAAAATAATTACACTGTGATAGTCAAAAAAAAAGACAAGACCAAATTCGACGGTTTCCCCCTATTTCGGGTCCTACGAATCGAACTGCATCATTACTTTTTTGAGTTACAATCATGGTTTCATACAAAATTTTTTTTTGAAGTTTTTCATCAAAGTGGCCCATTGTAAGAGAAAGGCACTTTTTTCTTCGGTCTCTAACTTTTTTAATGTTGACTTTTTTGGTAAACTTTCTTTGGCAAAGCTTCTCAGAATAAGTCTGTCTTTAAGTTCTTAGAGGACTGTAAACCCCAAAATCAATGTTTTTTGTGTCCTTATAGCCAATATGTAAAAAAAAAATGAAATTTAATCCATTTTTTTAATGTTTTTGCCCTCAGGTTTCGTCAATATTTTAATTTACCCTTTGATACTTATACATTAAGTGACACCCCATCACATTATAAACCATTGCTTAGGAATGCACCGGTCTGAAGATTGGAAAAAATATGTATATGACATGGTAGACGCTTTTGAAGAAATAGGTGTGAATATGTCCTTAAAAATTTATTTCTTTCACCATCACAAGGACCATTTTGAGCAGCAAGTTCCGACTGAATCCGATGAGCATGGAGAAAGATTTCATCAAGTCGCCGCCCCCTTGAGCATTGGTACAGCGGAAAAAAGCTTGACTCGTTGCTTGCTGATTTGTGTTGGACATTGATAGATGTTTTATTAAATTTAATTTAAATATTGTGTACAAATTTATGATACTTATTGATAACAGTTATAAGATACAAAAAGAATAAAATAGCATACAAACATAGTTAGTGTAGCTTTTTTTTAAAATACAAATTTTGTTAAGTTTTTTTTTCTAATGGTTAGTTTTCTCAGAACGTTGTCTTTGCTTAAGTTTCTTACTATTACAAGATGTCACTTAATGTATAAGTATCAAAGGGTAAATTAAAATATTGACGAAACCTGAGGGCAAAAACATTAAAAAAATGGATTAAATTTCATTTTTTTTTTACATATTGGCTATAAGGACACAAAAAACATTGATTTTGGGGTTTACAGTCCTCTAAGAACTTAAAGACAGACTTATTCTGAGAAGCTTTGCCAAAGAAAGTTTACCAAAAAAGTCAACATTAAAAAAGTTAGAGACCGAAGAAAAAAGTGCCTTTCTCTTACAATGGGCCACTTTGATGAAAAACTTCAAAAAAAAATTTTGTATGAAACCATGATTGTAACTCAAAAAAGTAATGATGCAGTTCGATTCGTAGGACCCGAAATAGGGGGAAACCGTCGAATTTGGTCTTGTCTTTTTTTTTTTTTTGGAAAAAAACTATCACAGTGTTATAAACAGAGTAAATAAGAATAGTTAAATTGAGAAAATTAACCAAAAAATTAATTATCCAACCACATAACTGCAATTTGGCCTTAAACTTATGGCGTCTAAATTATTATATTAATAAATGTTCTTTACTCTACTCATGCTTGCAGCTAAAAAATCCCGCCAAATCTCAATGGAAAAGTCATAAATTTTGCGTAATTATGGATTTCCTCATTAAATAAAAAAATCGTGAGACAAAATGGTAAAATCAGCGCTAAAATCAACTTGAGTGTCAACGCAGTGGTGGCAGCGCCAAGGCAAACTCGACAATCCGGTAATGGGTTGATATTGAAATTTGTGAACAAATTTAGAAGAAACAGCCCGCAGTAGTCAGCTATTTAGCTATTCAAGCATGGCCCATGCCGTGAGCTAAAAAAAAAACCTGACTGCAGAGCGCGCAAAACCTTTAGAATACGCTATAACTATTTGCCTTTGTGTTTGTGCTAAATTAACACATATTGAAGATATATATGTACATATATAAAGGTGTATATATATGTATGAATTCAGATATAATAGTTCCATTGCGAAATGAGTTACTGGTGCCTTGTGTGCGCGCTGTGGTGACGGGCTTTTTAGCGGGACCACCTTAAATTCCTAAAAATGACATGAGAATAGATTTTTTCCACTCACTTTTGCACCGCTTCTCCGCGCTGAATTCTTTCGGCGCGATGACACTAACCACAAAGGTAAGCACTTATGTGCTGAGTTTTGTGATTTTTTTGCCTTTGTAAATGGCATTTATATTATATCTATGGCATGGCGTATGAAGAATAATTGTTGTAGAAAGAGCTTGTCATAGGAAGTCAATAATTGACTGCCTTTAACAGCGTATAAATAAACGATTAGGCAACTTACCGCGCTAATAAATCCGCTTTGAGTGTTTCGAGTATCTGCTTCTTGCTTGCGTTCTGTGCTCTGCAGAAATGTTGATTTGTTCTTCTTTGTTTTTTGTTTTTACAATTTATTTGTTGTTTTTTTTTCGCTTGCCAGCTGATGATGTATTTTTTTGTTTTTTTTTTTCTTTTTTTTTTGTTTCTAATCGTCAAAGCTGTAAAATAATTTATGATTTTTTATTTATGCTTTTATTGGCGTTTGAGCGGAGCAATTTCGCTAGATAATTTTAGTGTGCAAATGTGAATCTGTTATTTTTATTATCGATTGTCTGCGGTATTTGTCATACACATAAAGTTAATAATTCGCTATTATGCTAGTTTGTTGTTGTATTTAATTTTTTAAGTAGTTAATTTTTATTGTACCCAAATATAAAATTTGTCACTTTTATGTTAAAAAAAATATTTATTCACATATGTATGTTTGTTAAAGATGGCGCTATGTAAATATCAAATCATTTACAACTCAGCTATTGAAATTGTTATTGGTTTAAAATTATGATTTATTATTGATTTTTAGGCACTAAGCGCTTTTTTATTCGCACAGTTTTATTGTTAAGTTCTCTGTATTGGGTTTTTTTTTTTCAAATATTGCTATTACATCATTTGATAATATAAAAAAATATTTAGTAGCTCATCAGTACCCTATTATTTATCTCGCTATTAACTTTAGATTAACATATTTTTTTACCATTTGATCATACATATTTTCTTCAATATAATTCTTCAATATAATAATTGCATAATTGAACTCAACCAATAAATATTATATTATTTTTTTGCAAATAAAAAAATATAAAAAATTAATAACTTTTTAATTTAATAATATCTATATACTACTTTTTAAATTTTTTTTTTGTATTAAAAAAACTATTTCTTAATCTTTTTATCTATCTCTATCTTTTTTAATATCATACAATTATGAAATAATTTTAATTTTATTTTTTATTAATTTAAAAAGTGTTAAATAATCTGTATGAGAATTTGGATGTTATCTTATCGTTTTTTAATTTTTTGTGAATTTTATTATTATGTTATTTGGAATTTGTGTAAATTTATATAAATATTTCTACAAAGAAGCTATCTAAAGTCTTTTGGACCCAAAATATACTTAAAATCATTCAATATCTCCAATAACTTAAAATTTAAAAGACTTGCTATGTTGCCACGGTAAAATACGAAATTCGATAGACTACATATTGAATCATACAACTTCATATAACAGCTCAAGCAGGGCTCAGCTTAAGTATTAATTAGTTTGTGTACCATTTTGTTTATAAAAACTTTGTAAAGATAAGATAAAAATCGCTAAAGTTTATTTTCTTGGTAAAAAAGATGGTCAATGACGTATTAATTATAGATAGTTCATCCCTGATCAATCTCAATATCTCAGTTTATTAACAATTGTCCCAATGTTTTGGAGCTTAGAAATGATTAAATTATTGTCTTAAACTCGTCAAGCTATACTTCAAAAGTCAATTTATAAAATTCGAGAACTATTTCAGGGATTTTTGAAAATATGGAAATTAAAAGAACCTGTCCATCCATCGATCCACAAACTCAATTCAATAAAAACTATATATACCCATATTTTACTAAAGAAATATATAATTATATATATATATATATAATATATATAAATATTATCCAATTATATATCACGAATGGAACCATATATATAAAAAATAACAGTTTTTGAAATGAAAACCAAAAAAAACTCAAACTAATCTAATTTTAAAATTACATTTCTCCTCCTTGAGAGCAATAAAGTAAAATCTCTGTTATTGTGGCATCTTCTTAATGACATGGAATTGGATACAGCGACAAAAGTTTTCATAGCTTTTTCATGGCTTTGAAGAATTTTGTTAATGTTTTTGTAATATGAAGCTTGCATAAAACTGAAAATAATTTAAAGTTAATGCTAAGATATACGAAATATTTCGAAAATAATTTAAAGCTAATGCTAAGTTAAACGAAATATTTTTATAGAATTCTATTTTCATAATATATTAAACTTTTGAAACTCACAGAACGCGAGAGAAATACAGCTACACTCTCACATATTTACTATATTTTATTATTATTGCTGAAACTCTTATTACAAAAAAGTTTTTTAAAAGTTCATAGTAAAGAATGAAGTAGAGGACAGGAGAATAAATAAAGAAATATTAAAAAAAAACTGAAACAAAATTAACTCTTTAAATTAATAAGTCAGAAAATTTCGCAGACATTGCATTGTTTTGTGAAAAATTATTAAAATTTTTTATTAGCATTAATTTTGGAAAAAATCGCTATTTATATTTGACTCCCTTTCAAATCATAATTTTTTTAACAAAAATTTCCTTACGCTTAAATATTTGCCAATAACCGATCAATGCTAATTAGAGCTTTTCAAGTTTTCAAGTTTGTGGCTTAAGTCTTTTGTGTGTCTCTGTATTCGAATTTGATTGCTTTATATTGACTGCCATTTTTCATAGAATTATAACATACAAACACACTAAAAAGTATGTATGAATATTTATCATAATTTGCAAGCTATTTCTGTCTTCTTAGACACCGTTAGCGACTGAATACACCAGCACAAGCTCTTGCCCCCCTGAGTGATGCTGTAACGCCAGAAGGTTAGCGCTGTGGAATGTTCGCTCTAAATTATGTTTTCTTTTATTTGACTTTCTTTTACTGTTTGTAAATAAATACTCATTCATCTGTTTTGTGTTTGTGCTTCTTAAGCGCAATTCTTTGCACGAGAGTAGGTCTGGTGGCTGTTCACTCGTTCGTTGTGCTTTCTTATAGTTTTCTTTTAACACTTGCACTCCATATACACCGCTCGATTTTCTTGCGCTTCTTTAATTACACAAGAATTATTCATGCTTTCCACTACTGTCCCGTTTTTGTGCCTCCGTCTTGCACCCGTTGGGTTTTATGTTAATTCTGTTATTTTTTTTTTGTCGTTTCTAGTTTTCTTAGTACTTTTGTCGTTGCATCTTTATTTTCTACACTTTAACAAACAATCCAACACACAACAAATATATATTTTATTATTCTTCTTTTATTCTGCTTTGACACGAAAGCCGCTTGTCCGTAAGCGAACGTTGAAAAAATGCAGACAAGCAAGTAAGGTAAACTTTGGTGTGACTCCCTGCTGCATTAAACACCCGTCGCACCGTAAATATCAAATCACTGCTGCAACAACACCGAGATAACGAATACTGCAAGTAAGCGTGTTGCTTGCAACAAAGTCGACTCGACTTACAACAAAAACAAATCAAAAAATAAAACAAACACAGAAACTGGATAACACACAACAACAACAAAAGCTATGTGGGTTCAACCATAAATTGTAACACACTTGCCTTGCTGCCGAAGTACCCGCTGCCGTCGTTTACACTATGAAAGTCACTCGCGAACTGAACGGCTCGCCAACATCCAAGCGCCGTTGGAGCATCATCTAGCGCTCGTTGCTTTCGTGTTTCTTTAGTACAACCAGTCAGCTGCTGCCAGCCATGTCTCGCGCATACAAAACCGCTTTGGCCATTTGGCTTTTGTGGTTGTGAGAGTCTGCAGCGGTTTCGAGACCCAGTGAGTCTAAGTTGCTTTTGAGTTTGCTTTGCTCTCCATTGCCCAAATAGCATGGCAGGTGGCATCGTTAAACTGTGGGGAGCTCACGAGGTTAAAACTGTTTAATATTTGTTTTAGACAAATAATTGGTTTCTTTTACTAATCTAATCTCATTTGCTTTTGATAAAATAATTAGTACTTGAGATATAGTTCAGGGTAACGACAACGCACTGTGGGAGAAGCTAACTGTGAGTCTGGCATGAGTTTTATATGCAATATTTTACGCACAGTGATCTCTTTAATTAATTAGGTAACCCTTGAATAGTTCATAATCCACCAACCGAAGGGCTTAAGCTACTTCTATAGATGTTGCCATAAGTTAGGTTTGCCTTATACTACTAGTGGTGATCATTAGAGCCTCGACTAATTCTCTGGAATACTGGGTTTTAGGGTAAAATGATGATGACACTGTGGAGATCAAGGAACTCCTTATATTTTAAGAAATATGATTTTAACTAATTCTCGCTAATTTTAACTAATTCTGTGCTGGTTGTAATACATTTTACATTTAAGATATTCCAACTATAGTCTTACAAAGAAATACTTGAAATAAGTGTATTTGACATTACGTGTACATGATTAAACTGACGCCCAAAAATATATTTGACCTAACCGCTTGGACGGCAAAGACTGGATGAGTAAAGGCTAGTCTCTACATTAAGGGCAAGATGAATATAATGAATGAGGATAAGGAGCTCAATGGAGCTCTTGCAACCTACACTGGGCTTTACAACCGTACAAGTGCTAATAACCAGAACTTATCAAAATCACGTATGACGCAGTCGTCCAGTAGTAAACCGCTTCAATTTAGAGCAGCTCCGATAGTTTCAAGTGTGATCATACCAGTCTACCCTCGAATCTTCCCTCTGGTTATGAGAGACTAACCACGTATCTCCTCCAGCTGACTGACGAATCCCTCTTAAAACTATTGGCGGAAAGAGACCACCAAGACTTGTGGTCTAGTTATAAGGGACTTACGGAGTGTCAATGCCTCAAGCCTTCTAAAAATCCAGTTTTACAGAGTCTGAAAGCAACCTTCAAAACAATACCACTGCCAGATTCAGGTGCTAAATCTAAAATACCACTGAGTATCATTGTTGTTGTGGTCCACAGTGCTTGTTGGGAATGTTTAAAATATATGAACTGAATTTCTGTGCATAACTCTACTCGGGCTCAAGTTTTATAGTGGAGTTCAGAGATTCTTATTTTTCTATAAACTAACTTTAGGTCTCTTCTTAAGAGATTAGGTGAGTTTCAAAATTTGAAAGAAATTGTTGTCTTTTTAAATAGCGCAATATCTTCAAAAAATCTTCAATATCTTTAAAAAATGATCCATCAAATTGAGTAATATCATATCAATCCGAATAATATTCTTAGAGATATACCCTTAGGAAGTTCCGTCCATCAGGCCACTTCAGTACGATGTAACACTTTAAACGCATTTATTTCAAAACTCCATTTTTTCAAATCGGTGGACACGATATCTCAAAAAGTTACGAGGGCTGCCATATATATTTCTGGCCTAATAATGAAAATAGGAATATTTATCAACGAAAATGGTTTTATTGTTTTTCAAAATATTCTCCATCAAGATTTATATACTTTTGCATGCGCTCAAACCAATTTTCGAAGCACTTTCTTTGAGCGATTGTCAAATTGTGCGGGATGTAACGAGAACAAACCTTTTTACGGCCAGGTGTTCATGCAATATCGTATGTATGATGGTGGGAGAAATTGAATTCGTTGTACCAGTTTTTCACAGTGCTATAGGATGGTGCTTCATAGTCATACAAAGATTTTAGTTCATCGATGCACGCTTGTGGCGATAATCCACGTCGAAAGTTGTGAAAAATGCAAAAATCAAGCGATTTTGTTCAAATTTTGCACTATCTAGTTAACGAACGAAATATTTTATATATTGTTATTACGAGTTTTTTTTTTCGAGCCAATGTATGTCGAAAATTGCAATATTTCCATATACTAACGAAATATTTTTGGTTTATTGATTTTAGATGAACCAATCATGAGTTATGATGTTTTTTTAAATAAAAATTTCACAAAAAAGTTAACTAACCTCTTAAGAAAATCGTACCCAACTTGAAATTTATTTCGGTCAAAAATTTTTTGTTGTTAGAAATATCATAGACGAAAAATAAAATATGCGATACTCCATTCCATTGCCGATAAATTAATTTCCAACGACAAGCAACATCAATTTTATTGAGATACATATTTTTTTTAAGTCCGAGGGGTCAGAATGCAAAAGCAATTCGAAGCCCAGCTCATGTATTTGTGGCTTTGTGCTTTTTTTTCTTCAAATAGCAGACCTATTTTCAATTAATTTGGATTGAAAGAAACTTTTTGCTTTCCAAAGACATATCAATTTCAAAAATATTGATAAACCTTTGCAATGCACCACTGTTAACGCTACTGCTCTAAGAACTAGTTTATCACCATTTGGAGCATTTCCGCTTGACTTTACGCAGTGGAAGGTGCTGCGCTCGTGGCTGCTGATTTGATCTCCTGGCGTGAAGTGTACTAAACGTGTCAGCTAAAATAAAAAGTAAACATCAAATTTCGATGTACTAAAAATACTCACTTCAATGTGGCTACCAATAAACTGGCGCACACATACAGCAATACAACACAACGGATAGCGCACACAAAGCCACGGCTGGTTGTGAAATTATGAATGAGTGGCCACCGCGACAAGAGGCTGCAGCGAAAAGAAGGTTTTTCTCTTTGCACCAGCGCTTTTTATTTTCATTGTTCATTGTTTATGATTTGTTGTTGTCTTTCTTCTTCTGTTTTTCTTGTAGTAACTTTCTATGCGTTACAAAGGCAAAAGCACACACTCATACATTCGCAATTGAGCGCGCTTTGTTGTATTATACACTTGCGAATTCCCCAGCAAGTTCGTTGCTTAATCTTTTTGTTTGTCGCCATTTTTCTCAGCAACAAACACAAATGATTTCTGATGTTTTCCTTGCACTTTTTTTCGAACCTTTCCGATTGTTTGCCCCTGCTCATTTCACCTGTTGTGTGATATATACGTGTTGGTGTTGCTGCTGCTGTTGATGCTGGCGCTGCATTGGCTATTTGTACTTCACAGCGCTTTATTGATTTACTGCGTGAATGCGCACATTTTCGGTAATGCGACTTTTGCTCTTGTTGTTGGCTTATACAATAGAGTAACATATACATACATATATGGCTAGCAGATACTTGTATGTCTGTATGTGTTGGAGACATGTCATTTACCTTGCCACACGCTTTTCTCATGCCCGGTTGGGCATTACAAGGCACCGCCTTTGGCAAATTGCGATTGCGTTAGTTGTTGTCATTGTTTTCTGCTTTTTGCTTTGTTATTATTTCACCGGTAATCGCTGTGCTGGTGACATGGTAATTAACTATTTTTATCTGCACGTCATTAATTCTGTGGGTATTTTCTCAAATGCGTAGGAAACTTGTGTGAAAACAGTGGAAATTATGATAGAAAAGTGGTTTAACAAAGGTATATATTTTTAGCAAAACATCGTCTTTTCTTACAATTTTATAATAATTGTATTAAAAATTATATGACATTTTTTTATATTTTCCACGGAAGAAAATCGTTTTTAGGCTTCAATAAAAATAAAAATTTTCAATATTTAATAACAAATATAATAATATTTAGAAAAACAAATATTTGTAATACAGAGACCAAGAAAGTGGCAATACAAATCTCAATACCTTCAGTGATACTCCATTGAAAGAAACAACACTGCACAGAGCAAATTTTAACATAACGGTTAATGTCTTAGCTATGAGAACAGTTAATTAGAACTTCTCATCCGGTGATCGATATACGATTTTTTGCCTTGTCATAGCGATAGATCATTAACTCATGTTTGTTTGTTTTTCTATATCTTTCTAATATCTAAGAAGAAAGAATGTCATCATTTGTCGGGGTACTTTTCTAAAACAAATCGTTTGTAAACCCACCAACTCCACACTATTACTTTGCTATTATGAAATTTCATTGCTTAGGTTATGTCTTAGTTACTTTTTGAAAATTTACGGAAATCGGTATATAATCATCTTTACTGTTCAAAGTAATGTAATATAGGAAGTGAGAGTGTCAAAGATTGGTTTGTGGTAATCTAGAATAATCTAGAAACCATTTTTTTAAGAGATAAGTATCTTAAAAGTCAAAGATTTTCATATACCACGTTTATATGTAACGTTTTTATTTAATATTGGTGGTTGAAGATTTTTGGAAATCCAATAAATCTTCGCCCTTAGCTGGACTTCATAATGTCGTTCCATATTTCTCCTAATCATGACTTCACCCAGTCATAGATCCTGGTGTCGCAATTTTATTAAAAAGTTTTATTGAGTGTGTGTCTTTGAATCAGATATGATATTCTTGATGATATTCCGAATCCTCTTTTCTCTCTCATACTCTTGGCTTATCTCATTATTACATAACTATATTTATTTTCTTATTCTGTTGGTTTGATTTATGCCCTTTGGAGCTAATTTTTTATCTGTATTTGTGCTAGGCATAATTTGTATGCGAATATTCGTCCTTCTGGTTACTTAAGGGGCTATACCAGTGAGACACTTCCAAAAATCGATTTATTTTTATTTTTTGCTTATTCGATAGTTTATATTTTCAAACATATTCTGTGAAATCGTCAAGGTCGCATTTTTGAAAACTGCTGACATTATTTCATAACCAGAAATTGACTGATCGACTTAAAATTGAAACTAAGTATTCTTGAATATATTAACTACTATGTAAGTATGTATGTATGTGATTGGCGTTCAACCGTTTAGCCGGTTATAGCCGAATCGATGAGAGCGCGCCACTCCTCTATTTCCTTCGCAGTTCGGCGCTAGTTGGAGATTCCAAGTGTAACCAGGTCGCTCTCCACCTGGTCCCTCCAACGGAGTGGAGGCCTTCCCCTTCCTCGGCTTCCTCCGGCGGGCACTGCATCGAACACTTTCAGAGCTGGAGTGTTTTCGTCCATTCGGACAAGATGACCTAGGCAGCGTAGCCGCTGTCTTTTTATTCTTTTATTTATAGCTCGTACAGCTCATCGTTCCATCGTCTGTGGTATTCCCCGTTGCCAATGTTCTGAGGTCCGTTAATCTTGCGCAAAATTTTCCTCTCGAAAACTCCTAGTGTCGTCTCGTCTGATGTTGATATCGTCAAAGCTTCTGCAGCATTATTATATTAACTACTATACAGTGACCATTTTTTGATTGGTTGAAAATTTTCAATTTAGCATTACAAAAAAGACCATTTTTTTACCTAAAAAAAAACAATTTTTTCAGAACTACGCCATTTTGTCAATTTTGATATTTTTCAAAAATCGTAGGTCATATATGAAATATATTTAACTTAAATATCATTTTTGATTTTTTTTTTGTTTTAGCAACTCTTTCGGCAGGAATTATTTCAGAAGTTAGAGAACTTTTTTTGGCACCTCCGAAGATAGCTCACAACTCCGTTATTTTTGAATATTTTTGTAAAAAATATGATCTTAAAAAAATATAGCTGAAAATATACCTTATTGTGTCCAAAAAACTTCGAAACATTCGATCGAGTACTTTCATAAAAAAATTCATGAAAATCACCTAATTTTTCATGGGTTACACTGGTATAGCCCATTAAGTGTATATGGGCAGGTGCTTTTCAACAAAATTGCCAAGAAATTATGAAATCTTTCTGTAAATTTCCACCTTCGAACCCAACTTTTTCTTACCTATTTGAGGTTCTTTTTTAAATATTTATAGTTTTGTTGTTCAGATTTTGAGAGCTTAAATATGATTGCATGAGTAAAGTAGTACAAAGCTCGAAAATTATTTGAGTCAAATACTCTCGGATTACATTTAATATCTCTCTCTTTTATTTTGTAATTCTTAGATAATAATAAAAAAAAATAAATAAAAATAATGACATTAAAAACATTTTCTATTTATTATAATTTAAAAGGTTCTTTACTGCAAAGACTACTTTGTAAGTAAAAAAGTCTGCATATTTATTTATCTTCTTGTGAACATACACTGCTTGGCATTAAATTAAATGCACTTGATGATGACACAGCAACGACCACTGCTCTTCCGGTTACTCGTCGCTGCAGCAGATGCACGGCTGCTGACAACACCATTGCAGCCTATTGCATAAGCGCATATGCAATAGCAAACAGTAGCCATCAAGCATACTCAAGCATACACAAGCATGGTAGCCAGCACATCCATCCACTATATACTCTTACTATATAACACATGTGTATATATGCATGTGAGTCTTTCTGCAAATTGTGGAAATGCAAATTATCACTGCAAGTAGACTGGACTGACAGCAACAACATATGTGCAACAATTGAATGCACCATTAGCATTTCTTGAGTTAGAAAATATTGCAGCAAGAAATTTTGTTATTTGAAATTATATAAAAGCGCCTGGCCAACGCAACGCAGCGTATGTGCAATAATAAATAATTACAGCAACACTGCGGCGAAAAATATGCAAGAAATGCAAAGTGCATGAAAAAAGCAGTGCAGCTGAGCTGAGCGTTGCAATCCAGGTTGAGAGTGGTGGAGAAAACAAGTTTACCTTGATTGGGCTGATTTAAGACAACCCGATTGGGACGAGTTTTCAGTGCTGATGTTTATTGTTGTCTTTGTTGTTGTTGTGTGATTGGTGGTGCGCATTTTCATTTTAATAAAATTATCATTAATTTCATTATTATTGTTGTTATTGTTTATTGCAAAAGTTGTGCGAGTGAACCCGCAGAGAGCAGCGGCTTAAGTCCAGACACATGTCTTTTGTCATTCTCTATGAAATTAATAAGATTTGTGTATTTAATATGAGTGTAATAAAATGTGAACAAAATATTAACAGGCTCACCAACCAAACAAACCACCAACCAAGCAACTCACCAGTCCGTCTGTCTGTCTAATCGGCAATTTGTTAGTGCCAACGCGTTCACTCTGGCCGATTGATTTGCCACTGACATTGCAATTGCAACAGTAAACAAGCATTTTATTTGCTTTCGAAAGCAACAATACAAAAAAAACCGGCTCGTTTAAATGCTTCGATATTGGTGTTGGCGATTTGTCAGCGTCTTCTTCACGCTTTGTGTTGCCGTCTTACGCCGCAGCGCCAAGCGAGCGAAATGCCAACGGGAAATGTTATTACGAAAAGGTATTATGTTATTGTTGTCCGACTGCACAGCATGTGGCACTACAACAAACACAACAACAACACGAGCAAGTGAACTGCAATGGTAACGCGAAGGAAATGTGTCAAACCATAAATCTACCAAACAACAAGTTTCGTTTTGATTTTCGATTTTTTTTTTTTGGATTATGACCAAGCGACCTAATTTGCGCGCCGAATTCGAGCGCTGGCAATAAAGTGATAATGTTAGCATATGAGTTAGTAAACGAAAGGTGTCTGTATATGTTTGTAAATGAATAATATTCTACTTGCATTTAACTGTGAGAACTTTCGAAGGTCTCACCTAACATTGTTTCTCGAATTTCAGTCAATGTTCCAGCAGTTACCACAAGAACACTCATACTCACACCTATCGTCATCACCTGCTTGGCTTTTGTCATTATTGGTTGCATTCATCTGCAGCATACTTTTCCAAACGCTACAACACGCTACTGGCGTTCAGCTAAGCATTTTAGCCACGCTTCAATGCCAACTCAGTACTTAGTCAATAATCACGCTAGAAGTACTTATACATATTCATGTTAGTATATAAAGGGTTTTTAATTGTAGCGATTCAAATTTGAGGTTGATCAAAAATTCTTGAGATGTTTAGATATTTAAATCTAGAACCAAAAGAATATATCTTTTAAATTACCGTTATATACTTTATAAATTCGTGGATTGTTTTTATAAACAAAGGTCTGTGGCTTCCGATTGCAATGATGGAAAATAAAAACAATGTTTTTGATGGCTTAATGATTTTAACGACTGATTCTAATTCTTCAAACTTTATGTGTCCGGCTTGGAAAATGCCTCAAACTCGTGTTTGAAAAAATTATCTAAAGATCCATATATAGAAATCGCTCAGATTCAGAAGATATATTTATATTACCCCGGTTCGACTGAAATTTGCAAACAGTTTTTTAGAAGACAGAGGTGTATCCCTGTGAATTTTGAAACCGCTAGATGTCACTGTTGTCAATTTATCACGAAAATGATTTCAATATTTTGAGATATTGGTTTCTAACTTCTTCCTTTTCATGCTGTACTAAGCGGCTTAAAATTGATAAGGAGACCATCTCCTGTTGATCTAATAGAGGCACCCATTACACATTGCTCTTATATTTAAATCCGTCTATATTGATATACGAGATTTTATTTGCATGCCTTCAGTCACCACAACAGTTAATCGTGCTGATTGTTTGTCGAATGCGCTTCAATGACTTCTTAGACACTTTCATGTTGATATTTCAATTTTCTTTCTCCAATTTGTAATTTTTATTACAGCTACCTACTTCTAATTTTAACAAGGTTTATGGATATTCCTTTTTGTGCTAACATACAGATATATTTTTAATAAATTAACTGCAGTGACCGCATTTTTCACGACCAGTCAAGCGACGAAGAAAATTATGAGATTAGGGATAGAAAGTTCGAAAGGAATTTTGATATACATTTTTAATTTGTATATAAAATGTTTTATTTAATTTATAAACAACTTCCTGTAACCGTAATAAGCACTTCTTCTCCAGATACTATAACGCGTTAGAGGATATAGGTTAAAAAATATGATCTATGTATATGGTGTATTAAAGAACGTTGGAAACCTTTCGCAGGGAGATCTGTAGTTTTCTTAAAATTGTGTTTTTTTTTACTTTGCTTATTCGATAGTTTATACTTTAAACAAGTAAGGAAGGTCTAAGTTCGGGTGTAACCGAACAATTTATTGATGTAATTTTATACAGATAACACAATATGGGGACTGAGGTAATTCCTGAAGCGATTTCACTCGTTTTCACCACCAAGATACAAAGTATCGAAGACTATACGCTCACTTAATTTAATATTACTTATAATTAGGTATATGGAATCTGGGGGAAGTTATGACCCGATTTTTACCATTTCAGGTACAGAGAGAAACTGTTATAAGAAAAAAATTCAGAGGGAATGAATTACATTAAAATATCTGGGGGATTTAACTAAGTATATTTTCGGGGAAAAATTACCCTTAGGCACTGAGTTCTTCATGTTCGATATCAGGGGCCTTGAAAAGTCATGGTTCGATTTTGACAATTTTTTCACAAGTGATGCAACAGATCATATACAGTGTTTGTGTAAAGTTTTATTTCGCTATCTTCATTGGTTCCTATGTATATATTATAAAGTGAACGAATCAGATGAAATTCAAAAATGAGTTACATAGGAAGTTGTCGTGGTTGTGAACCAATTTCGTCCATTCACACGTGTCATCAGGGTGTCAAGAAAATATTATATACCGAATTTCATTCAAATCCGTCGAGTAGTTCTTGAGATATGGTTTTTCGCCCATAAGTGCGACGCCACGCCCATTTTCCATTTTGTAAAAAAATCTCAGTGCAGCTTCCTTCTGCCATTTCTTATGTAAAATTTGGTGTTTCTGACGTTTCTCGTTAGTGAGTTAACGCACTTTTAGTCATTTTCAACCTAACCTTTGTATGGGAGGTGGGCGTGGTTATTATCCGATTTCTTTAATTTTTGGACTGTATAAGGAAATGGCTAAAATAAACGACTGCAGAAAGTTTGGTTTATATAGCTTTATTGGTTTGCGAGTTATATACAAAAAACCTATTTGGGGGTGGGGTCAGGCCCACTTTTCCAAAAAAATTACATCCAAATGTGCCCCTCCCTAATGGGATCCTATGTTCCAAATTTCATTTTCATAACTTTATTTATGGCTTAGTTATGACACTATATAGGTTTTCGGTTTCCGCCATTTTGTGGGCGTGGCAGTGGACCGATTTTGCCCATTTTCGAAAGCAACCTCCTCAGGGTGCCAAGGAACATATGTTCCTAGTTTCATTAAGATATCTTAATTTTTACTCAAGTTATCGCTTGCACGGACAGACGGACGGACAGACATCCGGATTTCAAATCCACTCGTCATCATCATTTATGTATATATAACCCCATATCTAACTCTTATATTTCAAACAACCGTTAGGTGAACAAAACTATTATACTCTGTGCAATAGGTTGCGAGAGTAAAAAAAAAACCTGCGAAATCGGCAAGTTCATATCTTGAATATTTTTTGAATGGAAGTGTTCTAAAGAGCGACGCTCGCAGGAATAAACCTCTATAGTTGAAACTTTAAACGTGAATCGTGAACGTTCATAATTCAGCGAGAAATTGACCGATTGACTACAAATTCAAAACCACACTTTTCCCAGAACTACGCCATTTTATTCATTTTTGATATTTTTCAAAAATCGTAGGTCATTGTATAGGAAATAGCTTCAACTTTACTCATTCGCCCGGAGTCATGTCAGCAGTTGGTGAACTGTTTCGTTATTTTTCAATATTTTTGTAAAACAAATCTTAAAATATAGCTGAAAACATACCTTATTATGTCCAAAAAACCTCGAAACAGTCGATCGAGTACTTTCTTTTAAAAAAATCCACGAATATCGTCTAATTTTTTATGGGTATAGCCCCCTAAAGCGCAGAGACAGTGAGAAATTCAATGAAATTCGAAGAAGTAAAACAAGGGGTACCATTAATATTTCACCTTATAAGTAGGAGCCACAAATGTTTATTTTGAGTTCGATTTTGTTGGAATTCAAGAAGTTGTATGAGCATTTAATATTTATACTCTCGTAGAAATACTCAATGTGGGTGAACATATTTCATCGTACAGGTTACAAATTAATCAGCCTGTCATCCAATCAGTCAATAAATCAGTAATTTTGCTCAAACGTTGCATGAAGTAAGTCTACGAAGCAGTTAACAGACAACAACAACTCGTCGAAGAAAGCGAAATACAATGAAAAGACGTCATGTGGCTGCTTTGCGTGGGTTCATATTGAACTTGCCACATGCAACAGCAACGCCTTGACTTGGTAATAATATGTTTTATGCATAAATATATATATTTATTTATATGAATTTTCAAAAACTACTCTGTAATATTAAAAAAAGCTGACTCTCTGCAACAACAAATTTCGCGATTATACTCGTATATACATTTGTATTGGCCAAGGCGAAGGCAAAGTGATGTTGCGGTTACTGCTGTCGAGTGGTTAATCAATGCAGATCGTTGAAATTTCAAATGAGAAAAAAGTGGCAAATATAAGAGTTGTGCGAATAGTAATGTTTTCAATGGCTAAATGCTGTAGACAAGTCAATGAGCAGCAATTATTGAAGCAGTTGTAGGAATGAAGTGCAAAAAGTAGAGACAAAAATTAAAGAAAGTGTTAAACAAATATTTCAACAATTTTTTTTTTCAATAATGCTTGTATTGAATCGATGACTTGATGTAGTTTGTGGAATTTTAATAGGGTTGCCAAGTACAAAAATAATTTATTACAATTTTAAATCAAAATCTTTAACTTCTTTCATGCAATCTGTAGAAACCTTTTTCTTGTTCTCTCTCTCTTGAGAGACGTTTATCAATCTATTAGATTTCAGAGCATATAATTATTCTAACAGTTTAATTGAAAATTTAATTGTAGTAGAAAAAGTTTAATTTAAAATTGATTTTGGCAACCCTTTAATGTTGTAAAGCGATTAAATCGCCACCCGCGCATAGTCATAACAAAGCCAGCAACCGAAAATATGAAAACACAAAAACACACCTGTTACCCATAACTACATACCATATATGCACATATCTGTGTATGTATATATATGCTATGTGCCCGTGCACGCAATAATGAATGACTCGCAATTACTTTCCATTTTCATGCCAGCAAATTGTGTAAAATCAAGCAGAAATGCGAAGAGATGCACTGATTTGTGACCGACAGGGGGCTATTAACTAGGCAACGGCGCTGGGAGCCATCATCAAGTGAAATTGAATGGATGCTGGCGCTTGTTGGCTCTCTGCGGCGTTGCATTAAAACGAGATGAGCTGACGAAGCGCGTGCGCAAAGTAAGTGCCGAGAGATGCGCAGCGAGCCGAAAAAAATCAATTTAACACAGCAACACTTGAGGATAATATACAAGCGTAGAGCAGCGAAGAAACATACAGACAAATGTTTGTATAAAACAAATACTTGTTGTTGTTGCCGTTGGTAGATATATTGAACGCATATTGAACGCATATTGAAGCATGGATTATGAAAGCAAAAGAAGACGCTGAAGTTGCCATGAAAAAAGTGTCAGACATGCATACCGTTCCATTGCGTTGCCCTGTGTTGCGTTGCATTGCAAATTGTGGCCGCTGAAGCGCTTGCTGCCTGGTGCATAACACTGCATATATGGTATACGTAATAAATCATATTCTATTTAAAATGCGTACAAGCATTTATAAGCTTATGTATATGCTCAAACACACACATACATATTAACATACTCACTCCTGCTTGCCTATCCACCCAACCGACTGCATGTTTAACTTAGCTGCAAATCAATGGCAACGGCACGCATGCGCCTTTGTAGTAATGCTTAAAGCGCTCCCTCATGTGTTATTTATCGTTCGCCTCGCTGCGCTTTGCTTGCATGCGCTGACTTATTTGCGTTCGAGTTTTCTTTTTTTGTTTTTGCTTTTGGTTTTTGAATGCTTGCAGGCGCTAATTACTGCTACTTTGCGAGAAACCGCACATCGCCAATGCGGGCCAGCCGTTTCGCTCCAAAATATAAGCAACAACATTCATATGTACATATGTGCATATATTTATTGCAGTGAGTTGCTTATTATAAGCGCTTTCGGTTGGGGCGGTCGGCGCTGCAATAAGCATAATTACAATACATACTAATAATATGTAACTACCAAGCTTAAGTCTTCATACTCTATAATAATGCATGTATGTACAAATGAGTGCTCATGTAATCATTATTAAGTACATACATAAATATGTTATTCTTCATGTAGCTACTGGTTGTAGAAAGTGTGTTGTATCATACAAAAAAAGAAATAATTAATAATTTACAATTAAATATATAAATTTGATATGCTACTTGCAGTTGGGTAGTTTCTTTAGACATCACTCTTAAAATTAATTTAATTATAGAAATTTGTAACGTATTCCAAGCGTTTTGCTGAATCTTAAAGGTCTGTGATCCACAGGGAGTTTTATTGGTACCACAAAGGACAGCGCCAAGCTGTCTAAGTGAGATCTTCTGTTTTTGCAGAGATCTGCCTACAAACCTAACATAACCTAACCTAACCTATAATAAAATTAAGATTTCTTGACTTTGGTTTTGTAAAATAAATCACAATTCTTCACGGCATAGAAGACTGAGTTCGCTCTGATTACATTGATCATAATGTGCGTTTAAGATAACTAAACTCAAGCAAAAAAATAAAGAAAAAACAACAACAATCCTACAGTAAACCAGTATTCCATTGCATATTATATCTTTAGCTGGACATTCATCCATGATATTCTGCCAAATCGCATTTCATACAAACCAAATCCATTTTATAAGCACTTTATCACAATGTTTTCAAAACAGTTTGAAAAAATTCAGAGGACTTGAAAATAAATATCTTCATTTTCCAAGCAATAAAAAACTCTTCAAAGCATTGATAGTAAATACTAACAATTAATGTTAAAAATAGAACAATACTTTCTACTTTTGTCATCAAAATGATTTTCTATTATTCTTTGGCATTGTCAACTCTCACTATTTTCGAAATAATTGAACGCATCTTTTCACTTGCGTTTTTACTGCTTGTGGCAAATCGAAAGAAGCTATCAAAGTACGTGATTGGCTTTTCGTACAAATTAACGAGCAATAAATAGTTAACTGAACAACATTTGCAATTGTTATGAATGAATGAAAAGCAATCAGCAGATTCAATCGTCTTTAAAATTGTACAAGTAACACTTTCGTCACAATAAACAGACAGTCGCACACCAGTACGTGCTTAAATACATGAAAACATATATATAGAAACATAAATAGTTGGTGAAGTAGTTAGCAAATATGCACGAAATGCTTCACTCTTTAGCATCATAGTTAACCCATAAATTGTTGTGTTTGAAATTCAAGAGAAATTCAGAACAACTCAGTGCAGAGGTACATATAATCTGATGGAATAGCTACATAATTGTTGTGGAATACATGATAAGCCAATTTTGTTTGCCAAATTCATATAAACAAAGTCTGTACATACCTAATTTTCCATAATTTTTGTTATTGTATTGTTTGAGATACATATGTACCGCCTTGAGACATTCCATTGCTGTCGCTTTCACAAAACCCACTTCATAGTATGGCTCTGCCTGGTACTCATTAATTTGTATGTAGATATATTTGTATATAAAGATGCCAAAAAATGGCACATAGGTACTTGTATCAGCCAATTTGTAAGTTATTTGTTGCTTGCAAGTCATCTTTTTCATTAAGCTCATCTATCACTCACAATTTTACCTTACATTCTGTTTATTAAATGATCACCAGAAGGTTACTGCTTTCAATAAGGCACAATAAAGGCCATTATATATTTCACATTTTTGATAAAAGTATTTGCTGCTAACTCACTTTAAAGGACTGCCAATTGTCTTCCACCACACTTTGCGTATTTAACATTTTCCAATAATATAAATGATTAGCAGTTTTTTCTTCAATAAGATTTTTATGAGAACGAAGTTCTAAAGATATTGGCGTCGCAAATTGAAATGGCGGAAACAAATGTCCAGGAACTTCCATATTTGAAATTGTGTTGACAGATATTTGATAATTATTAGACATAACAAACTCAAGCATAGTATTAAGCTATTATAAGATAGATGGCGCTCAACGGAAGCAACTCAAAAAAACACAGTTGGACTATTTTAGGAAACGAGTATCTAAATATCGACGAAGCTCTAATATAAACGTTAAATAAATTTTATATAATTGTTTATTGAATACCAGCGTATTGTGTAATAAAATTATATTTTAAGAAATATATTTAATATAAATATTATAATATAATTTTGTATACCCAGCAACGAAAAACTTCTGATTCTTAATTGTTAAATAAATCTACTATCCAATTTTATTTTCATGATACTTGTATTAAATAATTTTATTAACAAAATTGTTTCTTTTGAAAAAAACTTTATAAAAGCTTAAAACAAACATCTGGCAATATTAATTGTTAATTACGTAAAATAATCAGAATCATTGCAGCCGGCTACGGAGACGTTTTGTATACGCAAGGTGAATTGTGATAAAAGCGAAGAACGCTCACTGATAAAAGGTGATACGAGCTGTGTAATATAGGTGTAATGTTAAAAAGCACACGCTAAAAACTAATTGCAAATAACAACAAATATACTGTGCAAAGGGGAATTGAGAAAATCAGCTGTAAAACGAGTTCACACTCTGACATACCGCTTTTCCCATTCCAAAATAATATTAGCATTGAATCAATAGTGGCTATTGTAATTTCGTTGATATTTGCATTTTGTAGATGTATTAAAACAATTAACCTATTCATATTCCCCAGATCTTGTATTAGCGCTAAAGTCATCATGGCGAAATTGGACGAAAAAATCGGTTTCATCGGCGGTGGCAATATGGCATTTGCCATAGGTTCCGGTTTGATAAATCGTGAATTCGTTAAAACCTCACAGGTGCTAGTGTCAGGACCAAACCTGGAGAATCTTGCACGCTGGCGTGCGCTTGGCATTGCAACCACAGAAGATAATTATGAAGTGCTTGACAAAGCGGACATTATTTTCATATGTGTGAAACCACATATTCTCACACCAATGGCTGCACAGCTGCGTAATCTACATACGCCCACTTTAAAAGATAAGGATAAGTTGTTTGTCTCCGTATTAGCCGGAGTAAAGCTGAAGACACTTGAAGAGGTAGACTTATAATATGCATTCTGTTTTGAAAGAACAATTATAATTAATTTTTTTGTTTTTTTCAGAAATTCTCATTTGTGGATAGTTTAAAGATGATACGCACTATGCCCAATACACCAATGCAAATTGGTGAAGGTATCACTGTGTATTCACCTGGTTCGTATGTTAAGCAACAAGATTTGGAGAAATTGCATTTAATGCTGAACTCTTTGGGTATTGCTCAGCAAGTACCCGAAACGATGATAGATGCTGTATCGGGAGTAGCTGGTTGCGGTCCTGCATTTGTATATACTATAATAGAGGCTTTGGCTGATGGTGGCGTCAAACAAGGAGTGCCTAGACAAATGGCTCTGCAATTTTCAGCACAAATGTTATTGGGAGCTGCCAAAATGGTATTGCTAACCGGCAAACATCCAGCTGTTTTGAGAGATGAGGTAACTCATTTTACTCTTTGTATTTAATCATTTTGATTGATAGAAGTACAAATTTGTTTAATCTCTACTAGGTTTGCTCACCAGGTGGAGCAACAATTGTTGGTGTACATGAACTGGAAAAGGGCAATTTGAGGTATAAAATCGTATTAGTCATATCTAAAGTTAATTAAAAATAATATAAAAACCATTTAAAACATTCAGATCAACGCTCATCAATGCTGTAGAAAAATCAAGTGAACGTGCTGCAGAGCTTGGCAAGAAATAAGATAATGGCAACTTCAATTCGCTTCCAATAGAATAAGCAATTCAAGACAATTTATAGTTAAAAATAATAATGCAGATTTGCAAGCCTTTATTGAGTGTATATTGAATAATTACAACTAATCTTACATTTTAGCAAATTAAATAAACATTTGTGAGTGTAAGAGCATTTAGAATGTTGCTGTTTATATGCGATCTTTTTTGCTTACATACTCTACACATTTTGAGGGATCAGTTGGGAAGTACTCTTGGCATTTAGTCATCAATCGTTTTAAGCCCTGTATGTACTTTCGTTGTGTTTCATCGTTCATTACATGCGCTACGTTTTTGGAGAAAATCTTTTCACGTCCGGTACGTGCGTGAATACCCACCATAGTCACACCGATAGGCCAGGGTGCATTGCCTATAGCCATCTCTAGGTAAGCATCGCTCGCCGTAATGTAATCACGATTCAGTAGGCGCTTACAAATGTCACGTAAACTATCCAATATATCCTCGGGCAGCGTATGATGCTTCAGCTTGCGGAATAACGGTTTGACATACTCACGGGTCTGTGTGAAGATTACACGAGCCATTTTGGTTTTGGTAGACATAATTTCCTGTTTTGAGTACGAAGCAATTTGGTCATTCCACATTTTTAATAAAAACGTGAGTAAAGTTATTATAACATCCATATCGTATTCTTTGTTTCCACGTCCCATTTTAATGGCACTCTCTTTTATGCTCTCCCATGAGACTGTCTCGTCTAATTCGGCAAGATCGGACTTTTGTTCCTCTTTAGCGGTTGGTGTGTTGGCAAACATTTCTTGCAAGTATGCTTGATCTACCTGTTCCATAGCCTCCTGGAAATCATTACGGAATCCACGATTGGTTTCAGGCTGTGATATTTCGCATTGGCGCAAACGATGGAACGCGTCCGATTCTGTTTCACCAAATATAAGTATAGGTTCGCCACGTTCTCGCAAACGACGTATGACTTCCGAGCGTGGTAGTATATTTTGTCCGTCCGAGACATAGCTGTAGTGTCCTTCCTGAACTTGGTCTTCCTCGCGACTTTCTTGCTTTTTATAACCAACTTTTTGTAGAATTTCTTCTGTGTTCTTAGCAATGAGTTCACCACGTTTGAAATATTTCTTCTTATCGTCCACAAGTTGCTTTTCCTCAAGTAATTTTCGCTTTCTAGCAATTTCAGCTTTTATTATGTCCATTTCGTAAATAAATATATTTTTCTGTGAGCACTTTATTGTTTGTAACTATTAAATTTTATTTCTATACTTCATTTGCATGACATTCGCTTAAACAGCTGTTTTCAACGAACAGTGTTGGAATACGATATGAAAAACGTGTCAAATTCTTCAGCTTTATCAACCCTGGATATGGACTCTTAGAAATGTCAAAATCTATCAAAATTTTGCGATATTACTGTGTGCAACAATCAAAATAGCCTTGAAGGCATTTCCGTACAAAAATTATAAATTGTAGTTTTATGCAAAAATGCCAAAGAAAATGGGAACCAATTCCAAGGCGGTGGAGGCGCGTGAACGCAAACAAGCTGTGAAGCAGGCCAAGAACGACCGTGCAGCTAAGGAGGCTGAGGATCGACTATGGGCAGACAATGATAAAAATTTAGCCAAGAAGCAACAACGACGTGAGGAAGAGGAAAAGAAACGCGCGGAAGCCATAAAACGAAAGAATGAAGCGAAGGTGCATGCTAAAATATGTTCCAAATTTCCAAATATTTAAAAATTTTATTCAACAGGCGCTGCTCGATCAAGAAATGTCATCCATTAAGACGCAAGGAAAGCAACCTCTGGCAAAGATTCATCGACAGCAAATTCTGGAAGAATTAGACAAAAAACAGCGTGCTATTGATGCCATTAACGCAGCCAAACCACAGTTGGGGGCGCGTGTTGTTTTACCGGAACCTGTAATCGAAGAAAATCTGAACCGTTCCATGGCCGATGTAGAAATTGCAACAAATGTCGATCAAGCTTTGGCGGCTCTAAGGTAATAGAAGTTATTAATTATAAAATGTGTTCTTTTATATAAAACGTTTTATTATTTATTGTAGTGTAAAAGACAGCGAGGAAGACAAACATCCAGAAAAGCGTATGCGCGCTGCCTACAAAGCCTTCGAGACGGCCAATATGCCACGTATCAAAGCGGAAAATCCATCAATGCGTTTATCACAATGGAAGCAAATACTTATGAAAGAATGGAACAAATCACCCGAAAATCCATTTAATCAAGCACGCTGACCATGAAGCCGCCACTTTCAGAACTGTGATGATTTGACTGATTTGCTAGTTTTGAATTTGAAATGAAATTGGGGACTCGACGGCTACAACACTGGGTAGTGTTAATTATTTTAATTACTTGCACATAGTCAACAAATGTGTTTTATGCTTATTTAGTTAAATTCTTATAATAATTTATGATTTCATTGAAAACAAAAATCAAGGAAGTATGCATTTTGTTTACTTTAAATACATGAAATATTCTTAAATATTTAAAATAGTTTAAAAAAATAGAATTCAAGTTCTTTAATTCATAAAAATTATTTTAAGCTAAAATATTAGCAGTTTATTTTTGCAATTTTATTTAATATTTTCAAATAGTTTTGAAGAAAATAGAAATATCTTCAAAATGAGAAATAATACCGTTCGTTCCCAGGACAGTCGGTTCTAAGTAACCGTAGTCGTGTCTGCCACAACAATTACAATATCCAAATGAGAACACAGCTGTCTCCATTAGCAACTTTTGAATAGTTTTGCAGCGCATATAATTAAGTTATCAGTAAATCAATTGCAAAACAGTCGAAACTCGAAATTCATTGATCATCAATATGTTTACAATCTTTACTTTCAGTCTATTTTGAGCACCACATTTCAAGCAAGCTAAAACATTTTAAATGCACCCAATTTCATTTCACACACGAGGACCAACATATAACGCTATGATTATTACGTGATTTGAACACCTAACACTTGAACAAGCTCGTTAATTGTCGCAGGTTGTTATTCTGGTGATATGGGCATTTTACTTGAACGCTAACCGAAAATTGTTGGTTTTATTTGGTTTTTTATTTTATTTTTTATTATTTATATATATATTTTTTTTTTGTAGCGTAAAAGTGTCATTTTGTCGGGGTGAATGAGAGTGAAAGTGGCTGAATGCTTTGACACCAACGTAGTATTGACCAAAATTAAATAACGTTGTTAACACCAAAATAACAGCGAACAATTAGCAATGAGATGGCTTCGACGGTAGTAGAAAAAGGTAAGAAATTCACAAAAAAAAAAAACAGTAAAATTCCCATTGTTAATTGTAGCGGTTAGTTAGGTAATTAGTAAAGGTAATAACAATTGCTCTATGTAACGGCAACTATGAATTGTTGTAGACTACTTTACACAAACACACGCACATACTTACATACATGTATGTACGCTTATGTTTACTTAAATAACATAATTTTTAAATTTATATAAAATAGCAGTTATATTAAGTGTTTTTTATGCTGCCTTTGGTGCAAGCAAAAAGGCACAAATGTACATACATACATATGTATTTATATAAGTGTGTACATAATTATGTCTAATGTAACATAATGGCACTGGGTTTTGATGGGGAAAATTGGCACAACCTCGCTGTAGGTGGCATCATGTAAGACCTTCATTGCTGCAGCGTGTTGGTGGTTACTTGAAATTCAATAAAAAAACTACTTTTTCGTTTTAAAACTAACAGTAACATTTCAATTTGTTCACATTCAAATTGCGCAGGAGTAACTTTGCGGTTTGTGGGCGATGTTACTAGTAAGCGTGTCACTGCCAAAAGGTGTGTGTGGAGCTACGATTGTTGTGCCAAAATATCGCACAATAAATAATATTTAATTATTATTATGAAGTATATATAGGTTTGTACAAATATTTATACGATATAAATACTATATATGCAGTTTTGGAAGCAGTGGTGTAAGCAGACGATTTTTATGGGATGATTACTTTATTTTCAAACTCTTACAAGAAATTTAAAATATTTTATTTAGATAACAACAAACAATGTTATTTCTTTTAAATATTCTGTCTCAGAAACAAAATTACAGATTATCCAAGAAGTGATTCCAATTCCAACTTGTCAATAGCTTGATGTAAAGAGTTTTTCAATAAGAGCCCTACAAAAGTTTTTTTTTCTAATAAAACAATTGGAATATCAATGAAATTCTTTATTCCTGTGATAGTATATTCGATGCCATTATATATTGAGCTCGATTTCTTTTGCATGACCACCATGGAGACGCTTGCTGAAGTCCAGACGCTGAAACCAATTTTCGACGGTTTTCAAGCATGAATCGACCGATACTACTGCTTCAATTTCACGTTCGATATTCGTACGAAGTTCATCAGTCGTCGCTGGCTTGTTGGCATAGACCATAAACATGACGTAGCCCCACAGGAAATAATCTAAAAGCGTCAAATCGCACGACTGAGGTGACCAATTGATTGGGCCATTTCGTGAGATAACACGTTCACCAAACTTGGGTTTCAATAAATCGATTGTGACATTCGCTGTGTGGCTAGTGACGCCGTCCTGTCGGAACCACATATTGTCCAAGTGCATATCATCAAAAAATATTCGGTTATCATTGAACGGTAGCGATTCCCATTCACAGTAATCGGCCGGTCTTGATCATCACGGAAGAAGTACGGCCCAATGACGCCGCCGGCCCATAACCCGCATCAAACTCTAATTATTTCGTGAAACAATAGTGACTCATGGGACGTAGCGCTCTTAAAGTTTAAGCCGCTGACTCCGAATTTCGGTAGTAAATTTTAATAATTTCGACTCGTTGAATCGTATATCTCTCCATAATGAAATGAAAAAACCTTACTGAAGAGAAATGTCAAATGTCAAAAGCGGAAAAAAATTTGGCATCGTTTGCTGTCCCTATCGGTATACTTTTGTAGCGTCCCTTTTGAAAATCCCTTTACTTTATAAAAAATTATATACAATCGACATTCAGTGGGGCTAGTGACCCCCCATACATCCCCTGTGAATTTTTTTATGTTGGCGCCCTAGTGCTTAGAAACTTTTTATTATATGCTTGTAAAAATAAACACATCAACCTACTTAAGTGACAGCGATGGTTTACATTTACTTATGAAATTTAAGGAAAAACATAAACAAAAGCAAAATTGTTTACGCGCATTGCGTAATGGGAACTTTGTTGCAATGTGTTTTTTATCTTTTGTACATTTGTTCATTAACTAGTTGGCAAGGTAAATGAATCATAACATTTTGGAAAAAACGGTAGTTTGGCAAGCGCTCAAGCATTATGCATTTAATTCAAATACTTTAAATTATCCATAACACCAAATGAGTGATGATTTAAGAGTGACGGCAAACGGCGGCCAACTAACTATTTTCGTAACAATTTATGCAAAAATTTCAATTTTATAAGGAACTGAAGTGTATTGGTCCACATACATATGGTACTAGTGTATGTGAATATACATATGAACTAGTATATCGCAATGGTAACATCATTTTCACCAATTATTAAAAAAATTCAATTTACTTATAACTTTATGACTCCCAAATGCACTTTTAATTAACTCACAATACGCACTGCTCTCTAAAACTGGGTTCATCGAGGCGGTATCTAATAGAAATAAATTCGACTCATTAAAAAAATTTCACTCTTTAAGCAGATTAATTGGCGCTCAGTCGCTTTTGGCTGTCAAGCTTGAACGGCGCCGTCAAAATTATAACTACAACAACTAAATATTAAACTGCCTATATTTTTTTTATTTGTGCGTACAATCATACTAACACATACACTATTTATTATTATTTTTTTGTATAAACACTCCCGCTAAGTAGTCTAAGAATTTCAGCCTTTTTTTGAATACAAATATTTGTTCTGCAAATATGGTGAACAGAAAGTGGGTGATTGCAATTTTTGGACAGCTACATAGACTTTAACTGACTAGGTGAATAATTTTTATACGCAAAAATATATATACTCATACATTTTTACTCATATGTGAGTATAATGCCAAACTTATGGATACTTGGTACATACACATTTATCGTTGTTATTGAGGTAAAATAAGAAAGTTCTTTGAAGAAATCAATTTTCACTCTTAAAATAATTATGTGTTTGTTAAAAAGAAATACCATGTTAATACATAACTCTTCATCAATATTTTTTATAATGACTTGCAAGAGACATTTGGAATAAAATCGAATATGTAGAGACCTATTGTCATCATGGTGCCACCATTTTTTTCGTTTTCAGACCACCAAATTAAAAATGAAAATTTACATAATTCAGTTTATATATTTTTAACGGTTATTTTAATGCATTTTTCTCAGAGTTTCCTAAAATTCATTTTGTCAAGGGTTAATTCCATATAATATACATATATTCTTCAGCGAACTTCAGGTAGAGTTATCAAAATCATATTTAGAATAAAATTAAAGGATATATTTTTACATATGTACATATGTATAACAGGGAGGCTGAAAAAATCACATTAAAAAAAAATAATATTTTGGCAAAATTCTTTTGATTTTTTGACTCGAACTTAGATTTCGCAATTTTTTTCTAGTAACCATTCTCTGGAAATCTGAGAAAAAAATAAAAGCTGAGACTGAGACTTGTGAATACGGTGATTAGTAAATAATTCGAAGCCTAATTATGCAACTCTGGCATTGTTTTTATTTGATTTATAACACGTTGAATTGGTCGATTGTATCTATCGTGGCACCTACAATGCACAGAGTTTTCTTATACTCAAACTTTTATGAAAACTTTTATATCCTACACGATTCTTTACTATCTTGTCAGTTATCTCCATTATCCTCATTTTCTCTTATTGCCATTTTATACCAAAATAATGTTGTGGATTTCTATATTATTTTTTACCAAAACAGGGGTTTCTAGGTATCCAATCTTCGGTCCGGAACATTTACGGCCCAGCTACGGAATTAAGAAAACCATTTACCAATCATCCCTTTCATCATCTAGTCAAACCACTTATTTCGGCAGCATTTTGTCCACTAAAAACTAAAGGTGTTTTATTTACAGAAGAAATTATTTGTCCAGTAATGTTATTTTTGTGATGAGACTCGGTCAAATTAAAATAGTATGAACGCTGCTTATATCCCCTCTAGTAATACGAATTCAAAAGATTCACCTGCACTCGGTGGCATGAAAAATATTATTTAGGTTCAGAAAACCCTTAAAACCTTTTAAGAACATATAAGCCGTCTCAAACTATTGGTATTGAATTTTCGATTACCTCTCAATCTTATGAATAACGTTAGCATCTGAAATTGTGGTTAAAATAC
Organism: Zeugodacus cucurbitae; assembly: GCF_028554725.1. Lineage (NCBI taxonomy): Eukaryota > Metazoa > Arthropoda > Insecta > Diptera > Tephritidae > Zeugodacus > Zeugodacus cucurbitae. The sequence goes on from NC_071667.1 coordinate 66,154,310, forward strand.
GTTAAATTTTAAAATTTAGTAAAAGATAAAGATTCAAAGAAGGGCAAGCGAGCGAAAAGGAGTGAGGTACTTTCCAAGCAATCAAATTTAGCTAGCTCTATTTCAATACCTACAAGTTTACCCTTAATACTTTTTTTTATTTCAATCAGTCTCCTCTAATTCGTATTCATACAATCGATAGATTTTCCTTTTTCTTAATGAAGTTATCCCTACTATAGGATTATTTTACGCCCACCATAGGAATTTCTTTTGTTGAATAGTCCCTGAGTTTTATTTGTATCGTTTTTAACAGATTAAATTCAATTTGTCATCTTTTATTAAATATTTAGTGTCACTATTTAAATAAGCACAGACTCATTCGTATATGTATACTCTTATACCAAGGAAGTAATTTTTCCATTGATCATTCATAATCAATAACCATAATAAAGAAGATAAAATTCAGCAATTACTCCACAAAATGCTACAAAATCGCGACCAATGTAAGCTAACAGAGTTCTGTTCTTGTGCGCTGCTAAAACTTAGCAGAGCCACTCTTAAGTGAAAGAAAATAGTGCGCTCTACAAAAGCTCTTCCGAATTTCTCACAACCAGACACTTCAAGGTCTTCGCCAACTCTCCAACCAGCTCACGATGGTCTGCTGAGCGATTGTGACTCAACAAAGCTGACAAGCTAAGAAAGTCAAAGCGCAACACAAACACACAGCCATAGAGTTATGATAGAGCTAACAGTAGTCACAATAGCAGTAAATTGGCGCTAGTATCACACAGCTTATGCTTACTACTTCGACTCCAGCCAAGGAAGCGCGGAAGTGCCGCTCCACCGCTGTTGTTGAGTGAGTTAGTGAGGGCTTTCTTTTCATTCATTTTATTTATATTCATAAAAATTTCTTTTGACGCGACGCAAGTTTCATTCGGTGCGAGACCAGCAGACGAGACGGTCGTCGATAGAAGCTTCAAACGCTTATCGTGAGTTTTTAGACGTGTTTGATTGCGTTTGCGTGAAACCAAAGCGTGTGTAGTACAACGGAAGACGGAAGGTATATTCACAAACACATACACATACATATGCATTTCTATATACCTGTATGTGTATGTATGTATGTGTGTGCTTGCTAGCTTTCGAAAATCAGTGAATACGTCAGAAAAGAAACGCGTTTAACGCCAGACGGACAGACACGTGTGTTGCATGCAACCGTAAGGCGGCCGCATAAAGCAGGAATTGAAAATATCGATGAGGCAATGTGATAAATAAAACGCGAAATAGACTTGTGCATAATACCCAAAAGACAAGCAGTAGATAAAGAACTTGAAGAAAAGCGTAATAAGTAGTAGAAGAAGAAGAAGTAGATGCAGCTGAAGTTAATTGAATTTAAATATAACGATGAAAAACGGTTATTGAACGTTCCGCACGGTTATACGCTAATGAATGCACGCAAGCAGCCACCAATAACGATTTGAATTTATGTGTGTGTGTGTTAGTGCGCGTTTTCGAATATATGTATGTGCGCATGCGCATGTGAAAATTTTCAAATGGATTTGCATAATGTATTATGAGTGACTAGAATTGCTGCTAAATACGAAAAGAAAATATAAATTAAATTAATAATAATTATTAGTTTTTTTTTATTTAAAAAATTTAAAATATATTTTAAAATTTTTTTTTAAATTTTTTTAAATTTTTATTTTAATTTAAAATTTTTTTTATTTAATTTCAACTAAATTTAACTTTTATAGATAACTGCATGTTTATAGAAAGTGAATTACAATAAAAAAATCCGCTTCCTACAACAACAACTATAACTCAGCGCTGCCATTGCAGGCCACGAAAAATATCATTATTTGGACTTTTAATAAAAAATCGCGTTTTAACAAAAAAAAAAAAATACAAACAGGTGAGTTATATTAGCAACGATTATAAACGATTTCCATTTATTTAAGTATTTTTATGTTTTCTGCTTGTTGCTGCCTTGCGGCAATTTCGCGTTCCTTCTCCCATTTCGGTGCAACGGTCCAACACATTTCTAATTAGGGTCAGTTGTGTTCGTTGGCTGCCACATTGCCGCTGGAAAAATAGTTACTAACATATAGAAATTTCAAATAAAATACATACATATATACACTTGTATGTATGTGTGTATGCTAACTGCAGCCCACTGCTCACTGCCCGTGCATTTGCGTATGTGGTGGACAGCCATTGGCATTGCTGTCAATAATTAACATTTCTTTTGAGTTTTCCTTTCTTGCTTGTCTATGTTTTTACTCTTGTTGTTGTTGTTGTTGTCAGCATAACCCGCAGGCGTTTCTGCATGTTGTCATCATTTAGTTTGCTACATTTCCATGTTCAACTAAAAATAGCTGGCTGGAAATGTGTAACACTGGCCGGGTTTGAGTCAGTCTGCCGTCAGCGAGTTCGTTGCTTAAGTCTTTTGTTTTCTAGGCGTTGCACAGCTTGCTTGTTTGCTTTTTTTAAGCGGCAATTTATTAACTCTTGTGCGCATATTTATGCATAATCTTCAATACACACACACACACACACACACACACAAACTCACACATTTGCATATTGTCATTTAAATAGCTCAATTTGTTCGTTCGCAAAATTTCTTTATTTCTTTCTTGTTTTTGCTGCGCTTGCATCTGTTACCATTTTGCATTCCAGCTCGCGCACACATTTCTGCACATTTGCATGCACCTGCGTTGTGTGCTTTTATTATAATCTTTCCATGTCGTCGCCACTGATAATTTTGCTCTCTATTCTCCAGCTGTCATGTAAATTCTTTGCCTACCGCCTGTCCCCCGTCAGCCACTCTCCATTTTCTGTTACTCGCCTTCGTAATTCAGCTTGGCGATGCATTGCTTTCGCACTTGTCTATGGCAAAGTAAGAAAAAAGTTAAATTTTTTTAGCGGCTGACCTACAAATTCAGCAAACAGTCAACGCCAAAGTCCAGTTTCCTATTGCCGCATGGCGCTCGGCGACGCGTCGTATCGCGTCTGTTGCTGCGGGCTATGAATGTGCTAATAACACTTCGAACAACATGTTCCAACTAAATGTTATAGCTATTTAGACGATTATTGGTGATTTGCTGTCGTGGTTTTGGCGAAATTTGAATACGAGCCATGCTAATCTGGGTTCTCGAAGCTGATTAATCGTTTTTTTTTTATAAAAATGAAAAGCTTTGATTTTTTTATCCTTAACAAATATTTTTTTTTGTATATTAGGCATTCATCTTCGCACGTATCTTTTCGAATTAAAAACCAGAATTATCTTTAAGGGGTTAGGGGTAGTTAGAGACACCAAACAATGAAAATTTTCAGTAATTTTTTTGCTATTAAATTATTTTATTTAACAAAAGTAATTTCCAAAGTTATAGTTTTTTATTTTATTTTATTTTAATTTATTTTATTTTAATTATTTTATTTTATTTTATTTTTTTTATTTTATTTTATTTTATTTTATTTTATTTTATTTTATTTCATTTTATTTTATTTTATTTTTATTTTATTTTATTTTATTTTATTTTATTTTATTTAATTTTATTTTATTTAATTTTATTTTATTTTATTTTATTTTATTTTTATTATTTATTTTATTTTATTTTATTTTATTTTATTTCATTTTATTTTATTTCATTTTATTTTATTTTATTTCATTTCATTTTATTTTATTTTATTTTATTTTATTTTATTTTATTTTATTTTATTTTTATTTTATTTTATTTCATTTTATTTTATTTTATTTTATTTTATTTCATTTTATTTTATTTTATTTTATTTCATTTCATTTTATTTTATTTTATTTTATTTTATTTTATTTTATTTTATTTCAATTTATTTTATTTATTTTAATTTAATCTAACAATCGCCCCATTATTTTATGAACTAATCACATTAACTTCAAAATACCGACAATTCTATTAAATATTCACAGTTTCTTCTTCTCCTTTTGAAAGTAAAAGTGTCTGCATAATTAAACTTTCGTTGCCATAATAAGAAATAAATTAAAACAACAACAACAACAACAAGTACCAATAAGCAATTCCCCACCATTCTATTTAATATGCATAATTTCTTTTGCCAAAAACAAACACACAAACAACAACAAAAAGTATGAATTTAAATTATTAAACCAAAACTAGGTTAATTCCACAAACCCACCACGCACACACACGCTCACACCTATAAAAAACCACCTGTTTTGGGCATGTGAAAATAAAGCAACAACAACGAAAGTGTATGCAAAAGTCAACAACCAGCAAATTAAATATTTTCATAGCCAATAACCGATAAACGAAGAATTTCTTTCCGGCAATGGCGCACAAGACACAACGGTATGTGTGAAAATATGTGAATAACAATAACAACAACAACTACTTTGTCAATTCAATTTCGTTGCTAAATATTTGTTTTTATTTTTGTGTTTAACGTAGCGTGTCGGTGAAATTGTACATTTCTTTAATGAAATTTGAGTTTTTTGGTGTGCTTTGGGTGCGCCTGTTTATTTATAGGATTGAATTGGACAACAACAAATATATATATTAGTTAATAGTGACAAATGCAAATGCTTGCTGGAGTTGACAGTATTTTCACTTTATTTTTATTTTATATTAAGTCATATAAAGATTTTGAAAGATTTTTTTGAGATTATTTATTCATTATTGATACTAAAATTTAGTTTGAAGAAAAAAACACATTTTGTGGCGAAAAATATTTTCTAAAAATATTATAAAAATATATATATTTTTTTATAATACAATTTGAAAATCTCTTTACTCAGTAATTAACCTGCTAATTCAACAACAAGAACTGTTGTCTACTGTCTCTCCGTTCTTATTCTGCCACTGTTCTCAAACCCATAATATATCCAACCAAGCCCGCGGGCGATCTGTCACACTTTTCCTGACAACTTAATCGCTTTAACACGAAAAAATTCCGCTTAAATTCATAACACCATAAATGATGACAAAGTAACTGAGTGCAGCTACGCAAAAACGTTCAAAAAATATGTTTTGGCACGCGCTAAATAACGAATACCAGAACTATAAGCTGAGCGCATATAAAAAGAATCATTAGACTTAAGCGACAAACTCGATATGGCGTATAAAACGGTGTTAAAGTAAATTTGTACTGTTGCAGGATTGTTGTTGCATTTACAGTTAGAAACATTTATATTATTTATATTCAAGCTATTGACACCATAAAGAGTGACTTATGACAAAAGTTCCAGGATTGAAGAAAAAAATTGTAGACATGACTATTGGAACAACTTTAATTTTTTTTTAATTTCAATTCAGTATTCATCTTCTTTAGTGTATGTTAGTGCATTTATGCCCTCAACCGTTTACTTGATCAAGTTGTTGGCCATATTCTCACACACAACAAATGCAGCCGTATCATGCTGCCATGCAACGGTGTTCAATTGCTAGCCAAATGCACATAAATCTTTCTGCTTGGCTGACCATTTTTAGGCCGACGCTGTGACTAAGCACTTGCCGAGCGGTAGTTGTACTGTGTAGAGCTTTTGTACATACATAGAAGCGCAAATAACATGTGTTCAAATTGGTGTTGACTTGACCGAGCGATGGCGATGACTTGACGCTTTAGAAGTTTTTCAATGCACTTGTGCACTTGCAGGCAGCTGCCACTTCACAACAGCCAAATCTAGTCATCGTAGAGTTTGGCGTAAAAGCGCATTGACATTGTGGCGTGTAAGAAAGGGTGTTGCAATAGGAGTGATTTTTTAAATTTGTTTAAAATTAATTTTGCTTGTTTACATTCATCAAAATGTATTGTTTGATGTTGACAATTATTGAAATTTTTTTTTCGAATTTTTATAACTAACGGTATTTTTAATTTTTTTAATATATTTTTTTGTTAATTTTTACGAAATTATTTTCGCTTATTTATAAACGAAATTTGTTTTTTTCTGTCTTTAATTTGGTGCTTTATTCTGCTTCGATAATTTTTTCACAATCATGAATGCTTAACGAAACACTCTTTATAGCAAGTTGTTCAAATTTTCTAAGTGCAGTGCTTGCTTGCATGGTCCATTATTCCTCCAAGAGTGCTTGAATCAAACTTTTACGGTCAATTGAGTTGCAACGCAAAGTAGAGACTTTATAAAATTATTTTTTTTTTCGATTTTTTTTCGCTCAAACATTTTTTCACGGCACTTTCTTTGCGGCAGTTTTTGGTTGTGGTCACATTTTTTTCACTATTTTGGGCATAATTTGGTCATTGGCGCATGAAGCGCGAAGAAACATACATTATCATTGAAGCATTCAATTTGTTGTTGTTGTTGTTGTACACACATATATAGAAGTGTGTTGCGTGCATCATTACCGATTGCAGTCACGTGCTAAGCATTTTAATTTACGGATTTAGAATTTAGAATTTTTTCTATTTGGTCTATGGCACTCTTTCACCACACACATATACACATACACACACATACAGTTCCGCGCAGGTGTTGTTTGTGGTTGAGTTGGCTGTGTGTTGGTGTGTATTTGCTATCACCTTCACAGCAATTTATGCCATATTCCCATTTATTTGCTTTGCATTTTTGTGCCAACCTAAATTGCTTGGCTGCCTAAATGGCCAACTAACTAAGTTAGCAACTGATTGACTGTCTGTCTGTCTGCATGCACAACAACAACAACAACAGCGATTCGCCTTATTGACTAACTCATTGACCTCTTTTTTTGTTCATGAAATGTTAACAGTTATGACTCGGAGCGCTTTCTTTATTCACTCCGCGGCTTTTCCTAATAATTCAAACTTTAATTACTTATTTATTAGAAAGTAAGTATTTTTCCATACACACAAACACACGCATACACATGCAGATAAGTGTGTAATGTCAAGTAGTTAGCTGTGTGTGCGCTTCTAACTCAGCTTGTACGCTTGTTATGCTCAACTTACTTAGAATAATGCAGACAATTCATAAATAATAACAAAAAAATTGTAATTAAATGTGTTTGCTTTTGTTGTTGGGAATGGTGGAAAAGTGAAAGTCCACAAAAGCTAACAGTTTAATTAAAGTTTTATAGTAGAGTAGATTAAATTGCGTTAGCTCTGTGATTGTGCCTGACTATGTGTGTGTGTAGAATATTGTAAGAAGACATCAATCGTTCAATACTCGTATTAAATATTACCTGCTGACATTCGCGTATTAAACCTACTTATTTATAGTGGCGTGTGGCAATTAAGAACATGCTGCGTGAAATCATTAATAATAAAAAAATGGGAGTTATTAGCTTTTTAAAAATTACTTAATTAAACAAATATAAAATTATAAATGTTTATTCAAACGCATCGTTGTGTTTTTTAAAAGGTTTTCTAAAGAATAAAAAAAGAAATTGGTTGTAAAAAGGTTTTTATTTAATTATATTTTCATGTTTCGCCGCAGGTGTGCTAATCTAGAACCCAATTAGTAGACGAAATGAAGAGAAAGTTAGGCGTTTCATGGTTGCAGCCCACTTGGGGTCTACTAAGTCAAGTAAACAGTGCTAAAAAGTTTCTCAACTCGCTATTGTCCTAAATTATATACTCTTTTCCAGTTGTATATACTTTTCTTATTAGAGTTGTAAAAACTGCTTCGTGACATTTACTGCTAGTGCAAGTACAGATCCAAAAATGTTTAAGTGTAATATCTTAAAAATATTTTTTGAAAATTTGAAGTTGATCTGATAATAACTTTTCGTGTTATTCGACAAATAACAAAGAGCGCTCGGGCACTCCAAAGCGCCAGTGGGGAACTTTATTCGTTCGTTCTTTTCGAAGTTAATGCATATTCTAAAAAATACTGAAAATTCTCAATTTTTCGTGTCTCTGACCCCTAACCCCTTTATACATGCTCGATTATATAATAATATTTTAAGCCTATAAAACATTTATTATTCTTAAAATAATGTAATTAATATTGGTTTTACTTAGCTTTTTTGTTTTATAGAGACCCTCAGAATTTCAGCCTTTAGTTAAGTTAAGTTGGGCTATGTATTTGATTATCGCGACAAGAACGAAGGATCTCACTTGACCAGCTAATAACGTCTATTTTTTGAGATGACAAGACCTTCATAATTCGACGATGAGACATCTAAATCACTTCCAGCCAGGTGTCAATAACGATATGTCAACCTCAACCTCTAAAAAAACAGGAAAGTGAAGAAGAAAGTGTTCCCCCTCACTTTGCTTCGTACAAATTTTCTTAAGTCTCAAACGGATATTTGTAGTTTAATATATCGAAAATCTTCTGATAAAATATGAAAAAATTCACTTTCTATTTAATTTTTGATTAAAAAAAATTTGTCTTAAAAATATTACTTTTAAATCAACACAAGGATGCTAATAACAAATCCCTTGTTTCACACCCTTGTCAGTAGATCTTGGGCGTCTATTTTGTCCCCTTAATACTTCATTCCAATGAGATCTCAGTGTTATTGTTGTTTTAATTGTTGCCTAGGCCATGCTTTAAGTAAAAGAAGAAAGTAATAGTCATCGAATCATCGAACTGGAGACCCCAAAATGAGCTGTTTTGACAGAGTCGGGCCATTGTGTGGTCAGAATCACCTTTGTAGAGACATTTATTCACCTTTCTGAGACAGGAAAAAGTTAACGAAAATAAAAAAATACTAACTAAAAAAGTAACTGGCCTGAAATTTTGAGTCTTGTTGTTGTTGTAGGGACTGGAGAAAAATAGTGGATCTTTTCAGGTTACGTGCAAACTTTTCTTTTTATTTTTGCTCTAATTTATAATGGATCATTTACAGATTTGACTTTGGGTAGTGACATTTTTCCATATACATATGTATAATAAAGTGATCAATCTGAATGAAATTGCTTGCTTGTAATCCATCTGTCCATCTATAAATTATGGTAGAATATTTATATATATAATCCATCTAAAGTGATTCCTAAGAAGATTGCTCACAGCAGCAAATTCGTTGTTTCAAGAAGATCTTTGGGTACCATATCATAAAAATGAAAGTATTTTTATCAATCAGAAAACAAAGAAATTAATATTATTGTAAAAAAAATATGAAAAAATATGCCATAGTTATGAAATAATATTATTTTTCTCAAATAAAAAAGAAAAATTTTTTTATTTAAATTTTTTTGTTGCCTCGCGCATTTTCACGACAATGTATTGTGTATAATAAAAAAGTGAAAACAAAAAGTTGGAAGCATAATAATTTCAAGACAAATTGTGTAAAAAAGAGAAGAAAATCTTGTGAAAACTCAGTACGCAATAGTTCCTACATCGCTACATTCGCAGTAATCGCAACGCGATGCTAAAAGCATTAAAGCACCAAAGACTTAAGACACGAACCACGCCTAATTTGCGGCAATTTAAATTGTGCGCGCATTGTCATTAAAATTATCCACACGCTATTAACGGCACTAATGTGACAACTTTCAACTGTGAATGCATATGAAAATCGGTTATTCACGTTTTTAACGGGATTTTTTTTACACAATTTATAGTTTTTTGCTATTTCATTTTATGTTTTGTTGTTTTTATATTTCCTTTTCGTTTTTTTTTTACTAATTTTTTTTTGCACGAAAGTTCAAAGGTGCATAACTTTTACTTTTCAAAACATCTGTTTATTTTTTGAGGTAGCTAATATATAGAAAAAGTTGGTAGAAAAAGAGCAACAAAAATAAAGAAAATAAAGAAAAAATTTTAAAGTGTCGAAAAAATTTGTATGGCGACAATTTATAGAAATTTTGGTAATTTTTACTTTGATGGAAAAAAGAAATCAAAATAGTCATAAATTCACACGAGGCTTGTTGATAAGTGCAAAAGCACAGTTATTTGAGTGGCTGTTGGCATAATGAAATGCGATTCACACGTTGGTCAGTCACACGTCAGCGAACTGTGACCAAATTACTTATAATGCACACAAATTACATTAATCGCTCAATTGTAGTGTGACCAGTGGTAATGGGGTGAGTGCACCGTGAACACCCGGAACACATTTTTATTATGCGGGAAATTATTATGAGATCGCCGCAAGTAGTATGTGTGAAGAAATTTCGCTCGCTAATGAACACAATTAAATAAATCGTTTTAATTGAGTCAAAATCACTAATTCGGCCACCTGTTGTGCTGTGGAGCCACAAAAAAAAAATATTTACACAAGCAAATACGCTTTAATAGCGAGCTGTAAAAGAGCTGAAAGCATTAAATACAAAAAACTTTTGCTTAGAGAACAACGCGTCGGGGAATGACAACTGACAGCTGACACTTGACAGCTGGACGCTCGAGTCCAACAGCGCACAAATTGATTCTTGTGGCAAGTTAACAAATTTCACAGTGACGCAGCAGCACAGCACTCAAGTGTGCCGTAAGTGCACATACAAACTTAAGTAAGTGCGGACGTAAAATGTGATAAAATGTGTGTGGAGAGCTCTGAGCAACGGAAAATGAAACCAAAATCGAAATCAAAACAAAATACCGAAAATAATCAAAAGCGAGCTGACTGTCAGCATTGCCTGTCTGGCTGCTTACACGCCTTGTAGCCATGCGGCCACCTTCCTGGTGCTTAAGGTGAGTCCCAAAGACTCAGCTGCCAAAGCAACCAGAGTCGAGAGTGACTGCTGTGTGGCATTGTTGTCGGCGCTGCAGTCAAGCTGGCGAGCAGTCAAGCAGTCAAGTAGGCAGTCGGCAGCATTTGCGACTTTCACTTTTGCCGGTCGGTCACAAATATCACGTCTGTACATATGGTATGTATGTATGTGTGATTGTAATTTATTTTTTTCTTCCCTCTCTCTCTCTATTTCAATCTCTTTCTTTGCTTGTATGTATCATTGTCTGTAATTGTATTTGCATTTGCATTTGTTGTTGTGCGACTTTCTTGTTGTTCATAAAAGAATTATTAATGTTTCAACTATTTGGCGGGCACTCACGCACACAATCACACACACATGCAAACACACAGCGGGCGTGTTCGTGTATCAATTGCTTACATCTTCTTTTACAACTTTTGGGCAATAAGGAAAAGTGGTCTGACGAGAATCTCCAAATATTAACAACAACACAAAAATATGCGTGCGCATAAGCTTGCTTGCTTACTTAGCTTTAAACGCAGCGCCACGCCGCACAGCTTAAGAGCTTCTCTCGGTTAAACAAAGAAATTTGTGCCGCTTCTGGTCAGTTGGAATGCGGCGCTTTATATTGTTGTTGTTGTTGTAAAATATTTATTGTGCTTATTGTTATTGCTACTACTACCATGGCGACTATAGCTGCTGGCTGCTGGCTGCTGGCTGCTGCTGCTTTCAATTAAATTTTATAGCCGTGTTATTGAGTTGATTGTCGTTTTGTTTCCGTCCTGTCTCTTTGTCGACTTTTCGCTTTTGCTGCCACCGCGTCCATAATTAAAAGCAGTGAAATTTGTTTTCAAAACGCACGTACAAACACACACACACACACATATACTAAGAAATGTATGTTACTTGCGAATAGATATAAAAAGAAAAGGAAATGAAATGAAATTACGTTAATCTACATTTAGTTAAATTACAGTTGCTGATTAGAATGCAATTTTCATAATGTCTTTATTTATTGCGATTGAGTGCAAAAAATGAAATATGAGTGGGCAATTATAGTTTATTTTTAACTTGTCTTTTTTCATAATACAAAAAAAATAATGAATAATAAAGGAAACAAAACAAATTTATTATGGCATAGTAATAAGGAAATCATAAAATATTGACTTTTATAGCAATGAAAAAAATTTAATATTTTATTATACTGATATTTATTTAAAAAATATATATTTAATTTTTATTTTATTAAGTTGTAGAAAAAAATTAATACTCTGTACAACTGGCTCCAAAAGTATAATTTTTTTTTAATACATCAAAAAAAAATATTTTTATAAAAATTTATGAATGCATTTTAACCTTGATTAAAAGACATTACTCTGAAAGGCACAAGCTATTAACACACCGGCTACTTGATATGGACTTTAAGCTCCTAGCAATGGTTGAAGTATGTAAAGACTAACTAACTATGAGTAAATGATCTCGAATGTTAAATAAAAGTCTGTATGAAAATAGTAAAATATGAATAAATTATATGATAAAGAGGCTGGAAAAGTTGTATGACTCAGTTTGGTTAAATAATTTTAGTTTTTTTTAGTCGTGTGGTTTTCAATGAGGCAATACTTTTATCTGAGTTGATCTTTTTGATAGCTGTTGCTTGATTCATACTCAGTTTGGTTTGACATTTTATAATGAAGAGACTTACTCCAGGAAAATGTTTATTGCTGGCGCTAATTTTTATAATAAAGCCAAATTATTGACCATAACATTAAATTATATGAGTTTTATGCCTTTTTGAAAACTATATCACTCATTTACATAAATAGTGTCACAACTCAAAAAAAGGCAATTTTTCTGGAGAACGGTTTTCAATTGTCGCTTATTTAGCAAATATAGTAAAACACCATAAGTGTATTGAATAAACTACTGGCATGTAATATATTAAATAAAATCCTGAACATAAGTGGACTAACTAAAGTGTACTACAACCTTTACTGAGGTATAAACGTTGAATTATAACAATATTTGTGAAAAATATAAATAAATTCCGCTGTCATAAGTTCAATGTGTCCTTATTGCGAGAGAAAAAAAAATGTAAAAATTTAATTATATTCTCACCAATATCATTATAATACAAAATAGGTCGTTCTTTCTGAAATGAAAACCAATGTGGTTTAAAATAATGCGATGTAACATGTGGAACCCATTCTTATCTCAACTGTTTATTTTTCTACGCATCAAAATGCAATTTTTGCACAATATGGACAATAATATTTCGCACATTGCTGTGTACTCAATTTAAAAGTCGTGTTTTTGAGTTATGACAGTATTCATGTAAATGAGCGAAATGTCTAAGAAAGACACACTTTAGTATCTAGTTCGTTCAATTTCAAAAACAAGTTTTTAAACAAGTTAAGGCTTCTGACCCAGGATGTGAAAGAAGTTCTTTCATATATAGGACAAATAAAAGAAATGTTGGTTATGGGAATTATTACTTTTGGAAAGGAAACCCTCGCGTTTTTAATGTTATTAAAGCTTATCCGAGAAGCCAACGGAAAGACACTAATATAGCTTGCAAATCAAAATATTCTGAGTAAGCTTTAAGCAACATATGTCAAACTGTGCCAAGTTAATACCAGATAACCATTGGCAATACTAGAAACATTCAAGGGCAAAACTATAAATATTATATTCTCTTATATAAAAAAACGCCAGCATTTGCCTATCCTTTGTATACTATAAAAACACTTTTCGACGTTGCTGGGTTTAGTAAACATATTTCTTTTCCATGAAATAAAAAAAACTCATAAATCTGATGCTGAAATTTCATATAAAACAAGCAGACCGCTCCGGCTTCCACGGGTTTAAACAAACATTTCAAAAGTTATAAGTTTTTACACACTTCTACTACATGTATGTACACTCTACCATATGTATGTACTTTCTCGTTTATTGCGTGGGTTCATTTTAAAGAGTAAAATGAGAAAAATTCGGACATGAAATTATATTTTATTTGCAGTGAGCTAAAATTTTTTAATACGACCTCTAGTCTTTGGTATCCGTATCCTTTCTCTCTGAATATGAAGGCGTTAGGAATGCTCAGAGTTCGACGCCCTAGTGCGAGCTTGTATATTTCTAATATTTTGTTCTTCAAGCCGCTGCACACGCTCCATACTCTTGATGGTCGAGTATGGAGCGTGTGCAGCGGCTTGAAGCGTACTTGGCAGGTTTTGAAATTTTGTTCAGCAAACAGTTGCGAGCGTTTGTTACTCGACTCTCTGGCAAGCGATTGCGATGAAAGACGATTTTCTGTTTCAGATTAAGATTCTCCATTACGGAGTCTTTTTGATAGCCTCACCTGGGAACTATTTCCAGAAAGTTGAGATTCTAGCAATAAATATAGCCTATGTTACTCGGGATGAATGTAGCTTTCTAATGGTGAAATAATTTTTGAAATCGGCTCATTTCATTGAATTTATTCAATACAAACATACATACAAATATTTCCTCTTTATAATGGTAGTATAGATAATTTTCTGTCCGAACAAAAATTAACTAATTTATAAATTTCATTTCATTTCTGTTAAGTTTCACACTTTTGAAATATGCTGAACATGTCACACACGCGACGCCATTTCACAGTTCATTGCAGAAAGCATGCCACGAACGCATACTCGTACACTCTCATAGATACATACTCACATACACATCATAATATCGCCGCATTTGCACGTTTGCACTCGCGTTGGAACACTCCTGAACATTCAAAACCACAAGCCACGAGGTGATTGACACGCTACAGGTCTGCGCTTCAAGCGCTTTAGTGTCTCCGCACTAAAAAGCGTGAATTATGAATTTGCATATTTTCATCTAAATATCCAGTAGCCGATGCAAATTGTAGTCATGTAGTGTCAACAATGTGTGTTGTAAATGTTATTGTTGTGGTAATTTCTTATGAGCGCCACGCACGTGCCGGGGTCAATTGCTGTGCGGTGATTTAAGTGCAAAAAACGTTTACCGAATATGTAAGCGCAGGAATGCAATGCGAAGAAAAGGGCGTAAATAACGGTAAATTAAATGAGTGATTTGCATTTCTATTGATGCTACCGGCTCATCAGCTGTTGACAACACGCTTACGAGCATTATGCGCGCCACCGCATTGCCATTGAGCGAATTTCACTTCACTTTCAGCTGTGAATATGTGAATAATACCAAACGGTATTGAATTCATGCGCCAAGCGCTTGCATGCCGTGTTTTGTATGCTCTTTTTGTTTCTTCTCGAAGTTGAATACGAAATTTTATTTTTTGTTGGTTTAACTTTTTTAACTCTTGCAGTGCAACGCAAACTTAGCGGTCACATTTTGCATGGCTGAGTGGTGTTGCTTTTCGCTTGAATGCAGAATGACTCATGTGACAAAAAAGCGTAGAAAGTAAAAGTTTTGTGCCTAAATCTTTAGTTTTGGTTGGTTTTCTACGGTTATGAGTCTCAAATTTGGGTAAAAAAAATTTGCAAGAAATTTCGCAGATGAAGTCATCAAAACAAATTGAAGACTCATCTTTGAGTAATTTTTTTTCTTATGAACATGGCAACATAACTGTAAAGTTCCTTTCACTTTGTCAATGACACATGCTTACAAAAACTTGTGAAAATATAAATTTATGTTTGCTTATGAAATTGTAACGAATTTTGACAAATATGTGTGGGCTGCCAGTGCGTATGAGTAACATACAGATTATTATAGTTTTTTATGTGGATGTATAGAAATCATGTGTCTATTACACACTCATATATTTATACAAAAAACTACTGAAATTAACACAATTTACGCAACATAATGAAAATTCCTATAAAAATTTCCTCACACATTCCTTTGTAAGTGCAAGTACGTACGTGTTCATATTTATTAATATTTCAATTTGAAAGTTCTTTTCACTCACATGCATTCTTGTTGTTTTTTTTTGGTCAGCACCCCATACATGTATGTGTGCTTAATCTGCTTTTACTTTTGTTGTTTGCTCACTCGAAAAATATTTAGGTCAATCGAATTGTTTGTAGTAACTGTTGGCCCGACAACGCCTTTTTCACGTCATAGAGTCAGCAACATCAATTAGCACCCCTTGGCTATGCTGTGTTCAATCAAAGTACACGAAAATCTTTAATTTTATAATTTGTGGAAGTTATTTGATTATTGCCGCTGGAGAGTATTGTATTCTATAATTTTATTTTTTTACATTTTTCTTTAATTACAACATTTACGAGCAAAAAAATTGTGCTTAATACATACTACTTATTTTTTTTTAAATATAAAAAAATTATGCATGAACAAATTTTAAAATAAAGAGAGCAGTTAATGTAATAAGGCGATAAGACTTATCTAAGTTCCTGAGGTGTGCCATGTACTACTACCAGAAACTGTTTCCACACCCTTAGAGTAAAATTTGATATATTTATCTATACTCCTCCTAAACGGTTGGGCCGATTTGAATAAAATTTTGTGTGTGTTTTCAGCTGTATTCGAAAGTGATTTGTAGTCACCATTTGGTAAAATTTAAATATTGCATTTAATTAATTTTAAATTTATAAATCTTTTTGATGTTTTATATTTGCCAAAAATAGATGGGGCTTTTGTTACTGTATAGAAACCGCCTAAAGGTATATACATATGGGAAATGTTTTATATTAGGATGTCGCTACTGACGGTGTACCAAATCTTCAATCTAATTATGCCATATATTAGGCCTAATGATTGAAACCGCAGCGAATTCGATTTCGTTACGTTAAAGATTTTCGATCGAAAATTTTCATGCAATCATTGATTCCGTCGATAAACTGCTTTACCGCAAAGTGAGAACGTAAAACTGTTTTATCGACTGTTATCGAATAATGCGACATGTTTGATAAATTAAATTGTCTGTGCTTTTGGCTTCGTTAAAAATTGTAAAACTGACCTTCTCATCGAGTGCACTTAAATTTACTTAATAGAAGGGACCACCCGCTGTTTTAGATATACGTTCTACGTTTTGGGGGGGGGGGGGGATAACTTTATATCCCTTTTAAACACTTAAAATTTTCTTAGTATTTTTTGTCTTTTGTATCTAAATACCAATTTAAAATATAATTTAGTCCTTCAGAAGTAATTGTTTACATAAAAACTTCCAAATGGTTTATTTCTTTTAATTTTCGCAACTCACTCATCAACGAATAGATGTAGACCAAAATTATTCATTTTGCGGATTCAATGATTTAGTAATTAGCGACATCTATTAGCCGCGGAAGGTAATTTTTCGAGTCGTTAAGTGAGTTCAATGTAAGCGTAAATTTTATTTTCGATACGGTTTCAATGATTTCGTCGTAAAATTTTCCCATCGTATCGAACTATTTTTCGATCGAAACGAATTCAATGATTAGCCCCATTAATTCCAGTTTGTCTCAACAAAAAAAAAATACTTTGTTTAATATTCTAATAGCTTGAAATATCATGCAGGACAACGTCTGTCGTTTTAAAATTCTTGTAAAGTCTGGCATATATCGGTATAAAAGCTTTTAAATTACAGATAGCAATTAAAATTAGTGAGATCATAAATGAAGCCAGATTTTGGACAGATATGATAAAATAAAATTGTAAAGACTTAAGACTTCTTTTTTCCAGCTTTAATATTTTAGGAAGCACGTTGTTGTTTATTATTTTATGATGGGATCTTCTTATCGTCAAATAAATCCATTTCAATTATATTTAGTAAATTTATTCAGAGAATTTTTCGGTAGAATATAATCATTAGTTACTTTTTTGTTGTTTATAAATCATCTCTCAATTTTTATTTGAATAAATTTAAGGAATTTCTCTCAAAAATTTCCTGAATAAAGAATAACTACAACAACATTCAACAAAGCATACACACATATCGCAAAAGTCCAAAAGCAGCAGCAAATCGTCAGCCAGAGTCAATCGGCTGTAATCCAGTAGTCTTACAAATTGGCCAATTTCAGGCGACTCTTCCACTTTGCCACAGCCATAAGTACCGCTGTCGATATTTTATGCATCGCTGCGCTGGCCTTTTCAGACAACCAAACTAGCATTTCGCTGAACTGGCATAGAACTAATGCTTATGGCAAGGCAATTTTGTGCTGCCTTTGGCGTGTGATTTGTATGTGTGTGTGTGTGTGTGCATAAATAAAAGTGCAGAGTAAAGAAATTGCTGTTAAACATGCAACGGCAACAACAGCAACGACACAAAATTGTGCAGTAACAACTATAACAGTGCGCTGCCAACATATGCCAATAGGACAACAACAACAATTGCAACAGCAGCAACAACAACAGCAATTGTTGAATTATAACTGTTGGCGTTGGCATTCAAACGAGTTTTATTAAATTGTGACCCAATTACCTACATACTCGTACTCATCAAGTAAGTTTGTGGCTTGAGTCTTTTGTTGTTGTGATTGCTGTTGTTGCTTTTTTACATGTGCGCCGTCGATTTGAGTTTTGTGAGTTCATAAGCAAACAACAACAACAAAAAAACAGGAACAAGTGCGGTTGGCTGGCACATGTTAACAAATGAAAATAACTCTGTTAATGGTACTAATCACAACAACAACAGCAGCAACAATAACGTTAACTAACGACAACAATGAACGATTTGAGAGTAACAAATAATGCAAACAAGACGACAACAACATTGTTAACACACACGCATACACATATAGCGAGGTATGCAAAGCACTTTGCTGCCTTTTTGTTGTTTGTTTTCTGTTGTACTTGTCTCTCGAGAACGTGTTGACAGTCGTTCAACATGCATATGTTCGGCTTGTACATGGCTTCACCTCAAGTGCCGTTAGTAAATTGTTAATGAAATTTCCATGCCGCTCGCTGTTTATACATACATATGTCTTTATGTTTGTATGTATAAATGTAAATATGTATGTCTGCGCACTGACTTTTACTGCTTGGTATTTGTAACATGTAGTCAAAGTGAGTTATTTTTTCATTTAGTTGTTGTTGTTGTTGCTGTGTACAAGCATTTTGTAGTCTAACATCTGTTGGCTTTTATATTGTTGGCCAGCAATGCAAAGCATTTGTGATTTTAATTTGCTGCAGACATGCGAACATATGTAACTGCGCGTACAACTGTCACTCGGCCGCTTTAGTTGAAATAAATTTGATTAACGGACAGTGTTTTGTGTGTTTTAGTTTTTCTTTTTTTTTTTCTTTTTTAGTGGACATTTTAGTTAAGATTGGCCGTACAAAAATGAAGAGCGGAAGTAAAAATTTAATGGAGTCTAACTAGATTGTTTAATTTTATATAATTTATTTTGACAACTGAATGTAGCGATTGATGGAATTTAAGCAAGTAAAACTATTCTTTAAGCTTCTTTCAATATCAGTTTCTAACAAATTCATTAGATTTGGTATTTAAATCCCTTCCAGATTCTTCTGATACTCATCTTCAATAATTAAAGTGTTAAGATTTATCAAGCCGATCTTCATTTCTTATAATAATGAAAAGAAAACACTAGAAGTTTCTTTTTGCAATTATCGACTGATTTTCAAACGCTTTAAAGGTAGGGGTACTAAATATCGAAGCCGATAAAGATATCAGAGCAGTGTCATATCAAATAAAATATATTTTATCTCAAATAATATTTTAGCTGCATCCAAACTTAACGCGATTGAACTGAACTCAACTCAAATTATATATTTTAATTCGGACAACAATCTGCAACATTTTCATCCATTGTATAAAATGGTAAAGTTTTCACTCAATTGATAGATTGAAGTTGTATTCTATGTTCCTCCACACTCAAACCTTCAAGTAATGCTCTTCTTTGCGCAGCTAATCAGCTAATAATTACATAATATGTCATGAAGAAGTAAGAAGTAAATGATAACCATTTTCTGATAGCTCTTTCATAACAAAATTATCATGTTAACCCTACTGCTGATATTGATCTAAAGTATCGAAAACCTCTACACATTTCTACGAAAAATCTACTTCAAAAATATATTTAATCCGAACATGCAGAGTCCCTCATATTGTTTTGACCTCCGTGGTATTAAAAAAAAAATTTAATCATGGAAGGGACGTAAAGGGTTTCTGTGATATTGATAAAGTAAGAAATTTGAATTAAAATATTTTTTTCGACGCTATTTTTGAACGTCAATATAGCGTATATGATATAACAAGATAAATGTTGAGGAAAGTTTTTGCTAATATATTAAATTAAGTTTATGTTTGAATATGTCAAAATTTTAGTTCAAAGATATTGACTCAGACCGACTTTCTGACAAAAAAAGTATATTTTTATAATTATAAATTTTGAAATATAAATAACATTTTTTTTACATAAATTATTCTAAAACGATTTACATACTGATTTATATAAGATCTAATACATACAGTGGAACTTCTATAACTCGAAGATCTAAATAACTTAACTTTTGAATTGGCAATAAAAGGCATATTTCTACAAATTCCATAAATTGAACCTTCGACCAGGGCATAATGCAAAATTTAAAATTTTACTACCGAGGCAGAATTTTAAAGGAGTTCCTCAATATAGTATGGAGGCGAACAACAAATATAATATTACGCTTATGGATTGCAGAAATCATGTAACAAAGGACGTCAGGACGTCACGAACCAAAATTAATTTATATTTTACAGCTTTTTGAAAAATTTTATGTTTCAATGAAAATGTTATAACTCGAAGTCTCTCGAGTTAGAGAAGAGATCCATTGTATCTCTTCCTACAACCTTATTTTTATGTATATATTACATATATTGTTTAATAGATATTACATAAATCAAGTATTTTAGTTCCAATTCGAATTTCCGAAATCATAAGAAAATCCAAAATATAAACATAACTGCTTTTTATGCTACTTTATTACAAAAACAATAGCAATGTGGTAATAACTGCTTTGATTGCTTTCGTTATAACTTTCGTGCTCGAGTTAATGTGAGAATGCGAGAAAGTGTAAGCAAACAAATCAACGCAAACACATACCTACATACTTGTATATACTTGTAGATATATGTATGTGTAAACACAATATTCCAAACAAATCGAAAACATAAAAAAATTAAAATAAACTTCAAATAAATATGAGAGAAAAAGCTTATGGCAAACTCACACACAAATTACCATTGAATACAAAGTAACTTTGTCAGAAAATCATAAAAAAAGTCTTTCGACTATACTTGCAGACACACACGAGTAAATGTAGTAGTAGTATGTATAGTATTTTCACGAGTTGAATACAAAAAAAAATTCGTGTAAGAATTACTTCGAGAGTGAAAGTATTTCCCTGTGTCAATGAAAAGCAAACAGAGTTGACGCATCGACGTGAATGAGTCTACAGTCAAAGCGCAATTAAAAGCTACACCCACACACACACACATACACACTTAAGCAGCTGAATGCCACCGTTATTTTCAACATATTACGGTAACTTTCAGCGTTATAATAAATCATTCACATGCGCATTAAAAGGCTATTCACACATCAATAAATCGCACTCTTCTATATGGTACGAGTATATTTCAGAGTAAATTGAAGATTTGTAATTTATATGTAAATTAATTAAAGACATTGTAGCGGCACTCTGCTGTTTCTGTTTCTTATATTTTCATTTTTATATTTAAAAAAAAATATTTCTTATTGTTGTTGTACATTGAATACTATGTATTTGTTTGTGTTCATGTTACTCATAATTTGTTTATGCTCACTTCTGTCATTTCGCTCGCTCTTTCATCTGCATTTCATGTGAAGGGTGTGTTTGTTTGTGGTTTTGTTGTTGTTGTTGTTTTGTATGCTCGTGTTTTGGAGAAAGTGAATGAGTCGGTGAGGTTAGTTTTATTAGTTATTTCTATTTTGACACAAGTTTTAATGTAAAAGTGGTTGCTAAATTAAGTTTTGAAGAGAGAAGAAAGTATTAAAGAAGGTGTATAAGCAAATATTCAAGAGAGCAAAATTATGGGTTTGAATAAACATATCGCTCATTTACTTGAATAGTATCATAACTCAAAACACGATTTTTGAGTTGAGTATGCAGAAATGTGCGCAATTTCATCGTCCATATTGTATAAAAATTTCATTCCGATGCGTAGGAAAATAAACCGTGATATAAGAATGTGCCGTTCGTAAACTTATTATGTTGCATAAGTTTTAACGACACTTCTCAGTTGTGCCAGAATTAGTTATAATTTTTTTTTACGAAATAACGACATATTTTGTGTTCCAACACATATTGCGAAAAGGTGAATTTGATTTTCTTTTCAGAAAGAACGACAAATTTTGTATTACAACGATATTGGTCAAAAATTAATTTTGTCATATTGCTTTTTTGAGCAAAAACGACACATTTGACTTATGACGGCGAAATTGATTTATTTTTTTCACAAATAACGATACAATTCAAAATGGGTCACATTTATGCCCAAGAAAAAGTATTAGTACACTCTATTTGGTCCATTTATGCTCAACGTTGTATTTAATATATTACACGCCACTAGATTTGTCAATAAACTGATGGCATTTTTCTATATTTGCTAATTAAGACACAATTAAAAACTTTAAATCGCTCTCCTGAAAAATCGGCTTTTTTGAGTTGTGACACTATTCAAGTAAATGAGCGATATGTGAATTTTTGTCACCATATTTAGAAGGAATGTCTTTGATGAGAGGGAGAGATAAATTAATTAACGACATAGAGATACGACATCATTTAGCAATTAGGTGGCAACACTATAATTGGTCAAACTAACAATAATTTGTAAACAGATATCGTTCAGGTCAGGAACCAGGTCTTGTTGTTGTTTCATCATATAACATTCAAGAACTGCTTTTGATAATGGCGCTGGTATGATATGTCTTTGTTAAATATTGATAAAAGTCTGTTCCGGTTACATAGACTCGGCTGTCGAGGAGCAAGCTTGAAACATACAACAATTTCGTAGGAGATTAAGAACACAGTATATAATTCGTAACCCTTTAACCTTCGTTTTATTAACAATAATCCCTCAAAAAGCCCTTGGTGAACAATTTATCAAGCTCACGCACGCAAAATTAGATTATCTACAGACACATTGGAAAGAAAAATATAAAAAAATTTAATATATTTACCAAGCACTCATTTGTGGCGCCACTTGGGCTATAGCGCACAAAGCGTGCCGGCAATCTTTCAACAAGAATTAATTTCTTCCAAGAGATACCCGTTCATGGACACCTATACGCCACATTGTTGCTTACATTACATTCGCCGGTGAAATAAATAATTGTGTGCTCAATTGCCGATTGATTGATTTTTATTGCTTTGCGGGCCAGTTGCCAACGGTGATTGTTGTTGTCAGTGTTGTTGTTGTTGGAATTGCGCGTGTTGTGGCAGTGCTCGTCACACATCATGCTACGGCATCATCAAAGCAACGCTGTGTAAATCGTTCGAACGCTCGCATTGCTGTTGTTATTGTCCGTGTTGCTGTTGTCCGGTCTAAAGCCGACTGCATGCGTCAAGTGCGTGAAAAAGAATTTCAAACGAAAGTGCGTTTTGTAGTCATCAACAAGTGACCACATTGTTGCAGCCTTGTTTGTAATAACGGTGCTTGTTGCTATTGCAATTGATGTTGTTTTTGTTGTTGTCTTGTGATCTTTGTTTTTTCATTGAGCCATTTGCAATGATTTTCACAGATGTCGCATAACCAAAGCATTGCTACATTTTTGCAGCAGTTGTTGTAGTTGGTTTTTTTCTGCCTGATTTTATAAGTCAGTTTGTGTATATACATATATATATATATATATATGTGTGTATGAATGTATGTATATAAACATGCATGAAAGCAACATTGTCTGTCTGCAAATAGCAATTGTCACTTTTAACGCTATTTGTTGTTTACTCTATGCTGTCTGCAATTGTTGTTGCAGTTGTTTTTGTTGCTGTTCCAGCTGACCATCATCACACAGCGCACTTGTTGATTGATGCTTTGCAGAAAAAAAATCTTTAAAAATAGAAATGTTGTTTGGTGTTAATAACAATACCAACAACAACCATAACAACAACAACAACGGCAGCAACAATAATAACAAACAACAAACACCAGGCGACTTGCTTGCAACACGTTGCGCCTCATTTCATTTCATTTTCTTTCATTTCGATTTCAATTTAAATGTTTCTCCACATTTTTGCCCGCTGCCACACTTCTTCGTGCTCACTTCGGCCGACGCGCAGCACCGTATCTTGTCACATTTCATCATCATTTTATTTCGTTTTCAAGTTGGAATGCTGGAACTTTCATTTATTTTGCGTTCAGCTTAGTGACAACTGCACAGCAAACGTGCACAAGCGTTAAAAATCATAAACAAATACACTACATACTCGTATAGCAACAACAACAACTATATATATATAAACACTTACAGTTAATAAATTGCATTTCGATGCGACATGTTTAATAAACAAGCTAAACATATTGACGTTAAGTATTAAGTTGTCTAATGGCTCTACATTACTTGCTCTCTGGCGTATTAGTCGCTTCTATTCGGTATTATCAACACCACATCAGGCTACAAATTATTCAAAAATTAATTATTTTCAATTAATTTTAAACTGATTAGATTTGATTTGGCGCCACTGTGCCTTATTGTGGTATAAGAGCGTAGAGACTTATATACTTATTTTCACTATTAAGTGGCTTTAAAATCCAAATTATAGCTTTACCATCGAATATCGATTGAAAATGAAAGTTCAGTTTAATAATAAAAAGAAGTACTTCCCCGTGGATAACTTGGGCTTAAGTGTCTTCCAGTGGTCTCTGTGATAACTCTACGACACTTGTCTTCTATGAAGTAGATCTATTTTATATCTTATTTGTGCAAATGCCCTCTACAACCGCTCTAATATTCTAGCTCGAAATTTTTTTCAATATTGTTGTTCCGTTATCTTTTTTTCATCTACAATGAACTAGTTTATTAAAAAATTTACATAAAAGCAAGTGTAGTATATATTTTTAATCTATTTGTTACCATATCATTAGAGAAAATGAAAGATCCTTAAGCCTTGTGAGAGCCACACAAAACTGTGCTTTTTGCAGCAATATTGAGTAGCTTCGAAGAAATTATTACTCACCTTGAGCTGTTTAAAAAGCACTGCTCACCTTGTCAGACTTCATCCGAAGCTTTAAAGATTTTTACTGCCAGATTATTCATGCGATTTTCAATATATATTCAGCCTTTGGGTGTAATTGCTGAATAAAGCGCTGAATTGACATTAAGGCAGTAGTCTGCTTTACAGGCTTCAAAAAATCGACTTTTTTTGTTTTGTTTTAAATCTCTTCCAAAACTATTCAAGAATATGTCTTTAAAATTCCAGAGGCCAATTCGACATGTTTTCGTAGCTAGAGCAGTTTTAGTGGCCGAGCGTCGAGCAGGTGCGAATGCTCAGACAAACCTTTAAAGCGCGTTTTCTCGAGTTTTCATTTTCACAAGTGTTAGAAAACGGTGCCGGCTGTAGCAAAAATAATATATGTATGTCCGATCGAAAAAAACCAAAGTGATCTAGTTTCAGTATTAAATTATCTTCTATTTGAACTAGACAAAAGTAGTTGAAGTTGGACAAAGGTATTATTTAAACTACCTGTTTTGCAACTTAAAGTCAATTTTTTTCTTAAAAAAGTGTTTTTTTTTCAAACTTCGAAAAAATTTTGAATTTTATAACTTTTTCGGTATTCGTTTAGTTCATAAAGAAAAGAAGCTTATAAAATTAAAAAAAAAAATTTGTTTCGACTGTGACAGATGCATCGCACGACCTCCATCACCGGCACCGATTTACAAGTGCAGACTCCAGGCGCTCCAGAAAAATACTTACAACTTTGGAATTTGGAAAAAATTCAATCTTTTTTAATAATAAATATTGTTTTTTAAGCCTTAAATATAGTACACCATCGTCTTAAAATTCCGTTTACCGCAATCATTTAAAAAAAATTGCTAAAAAAACTTTTTTTTCGGCTTCTAAAGCAGACTTAAAGATTGAGTAAATAGATTTCCCTTTTTCTATATTTAAAATGCAAGCTGTCATATAGATTAGAACACCATCTACGGCAGCCAGTGTCATGTGTCATCGCATGGCCATCTTCTTTCAATATTAAAATAGGCTATAAACAGTTCGTTACTTAATGCTAATTGTTGTTGTACCACAATATTCTAGTTTAATTGCCGGATTATGTGAATAACTCATACAAGTGATGTCACCACTTCCTGTACTACCTTTATTTTATTATACCAGTTTAATTAATTTACACCAGAAGTGTTGTGAAATTTTGTGAGATTCCTAACCAATTTTTCGCTAATCACAAATAGCTAAACCTTATAATTCTAATGAGTGCATGCTTATTAGCCGAGAGTTGGATTAATTTATGTTATCAAGAATAAAGTAATAGTAGTCAATAATCAATATACAGTCTTAAAATCTTAATACTTTTGAAAATGCAAGCAATGTAAATATTGGTCTACAACTTTGCTTCCGCCGTTTTCCAATAGATGTCTCTAGGGTCAAGCACTGGTCGATTAAATCGTTTTATATCGATCTTGGACATTTGTGTCAACATTAACCCAACAAAATATGTGTAGAGATCTGTTTGCATCCCAAACTTATTCTCAACTGAAAATGTCACTTTTTGAGTCGAATTCTCGACATTTACGGGAAATTTTGCTTTTCTTTTTTAATTCCGGGAAAAGTAGGGCTGAGGCTCATCGACATTTGTAACCATTTTTATACCAAAAAAAATTAAATTTACAAAAAAAAACGGCAGAAGCAAAGTTGCAGATCTAATATATTAAACGTAATGGTACGCCGATAACTCAAAAAGTGATAGTATGGGTATAGATTAGAGAAGTATATGGAAGAATATGCGTGACTGAATTTAATTTGTTTGACAACTATAATTACCTACGAACAGCTGTCAGGTGTTGAAGTAATATACAATCTTTCTTAAAATTTGCACATAATTGCTACTTTCGATTGATTTAACTACTGAACACAATGGTGAATGTAATTTTGAAAAGATAATTGATAAGTTTTTTGATAAAATTAAATTTAATATGTTAAAACCAGCGAGTTGGGGAAAATATTATTTATTATATAATTATAAAACTCATAGTTGTTTAATCATAAAATATTAGAAAGGTGTAAACAGCAATAACTCACACTGCTTTTGTGCGAAAGCTGAGTCATACGGGTATTTAAAATTTAATTAGGAATTTTTTTGGAACATTTTTTTTCTATTCTTCTTTCTATTATATTTCCCTCATTCCATCATTCTTCATATATGAAGAACTTCAACAGATCTTAGTTCGGAATTCTCATTAATAATGAACTATATTTACTTATAGCTCATACGTCGTCTTTCCATAGAAACTTACAAGTTTTTAATTAAACAATCTTCCTGCATAGTTCTAAACGCCATAACATATATTTCTGGCTTCACAGCAAACATTCTCATTTAACGCAAAACACCAACAAATGCACGCATGCCAGTACATGCTTCTACAAGAAACCGCTTTAAACCGGCAATTATGCCGCTTAAGGCCAGCGCAACTCGTTGCTCGCTGCACATGTTTAGCCGAGAAAATTGTAACAACCAGTTGCGTTGGCATACTAACTGACTATTTAACGCTACTGTGACTGGGATGGTGAGGCGACTACCAAATTTAGAGCAAGAAAATTACGCTGTAATATAGTCTAATGTAGTCAACTGGCAGCAATTGGCTAAATAAAGCCAAATCAATATGTATTGGTGTAAGTGTACAAGTGTGTGCTTGTGTGTGTGTAGGAGGCGTGTCTCAGCGACTTAGTAATAAAATAGTTTAATCGTTTGGTGTATTAATTGAAAGTGACATGACTGCAATGGCTAGTAGCACCATAAACGATTGAGAAAATTACGAAAATAAAATCAAAAGACTTAAGCAACGAACTCGCTGGGGTGGAAAATTAAAGAGTTACATGTATCGATGTATTAAGGATATTTATAAATACATAGATTCTATAGACTTTTTTAATAGATGTGCGTAGCTCAGAGAGAATTTATATTCACCTCAACAATTTATATTTCCATTTATTCCAGCACAATTCACCTCTCCCCATTTCCTCACTACTGTGTAATTAAAATTTAATTACACCTATTTCTTTGATATTTTACACATTACTGCTATTACTTATAATTACTTCCAACTACTTTCATATATAATCACACACACACAAGTAATGGCTCATTTGTAACTGCTGGCGCGATACAATCATTCAATTTCATTTTCTACTCGTCAATTGTGTGCACTGATTAAATCATCAATACAAAAGTAGCAATCAGCAATGATATCTCGCAGCGCCTTTCTGTTTAGCCACATGTTGGCACTTGTTGTTGCTCAACTTGTCTGCGGCGTATTTGCCTTATGCACGCCTTTCCGTGCTTGGCTTGTCAGGTATTGTGAGTTTTTTTTTTTTGCGCTGCATTTCTATTGTATTTCAAAACACATGTGCTGCAGCTGATGCTGTGTGCATGAAGCAAGCAAAAACAAAAACAAAAAAAAAATCAATCGGAAATAATATTAATGGTGAAAATATAATCAGAAGAAAATTTCCAAACGACTTCCACCTGTTGGTGCGCGCAGTAACAATAGTTGGCTGTCACTTTATAATGTTGGTGCAAATTTATGTGCGAATACTAGGGTGGGTCGTTAAGATGCGGGAAATTATTTTTATTTTTCCTGTATATCTGAAGCTATTAATATAAATTAGTGTTTGAAAAAGACTTTATAACAATGAAAGCAACTTACTGAATACTCGTAGTATCACAGCACCGCTAATTCCGCAGTTCTGCATTACTGAAACCAACCGATATGACAATTGTTGGCATTATTTCTGCTGTAGGTGCCTCAGTAATATCACAAAATATATAATAGACTTTCAAAGGTCATCGAGACTACCTTAAATTTAAAGAATATTGCAAAGATATTATATATACCGGCTCTAGGGGTGAGTAGTTGGAACTACGTGTCGTCTAATGTTGGTTCCAGTCAAAAAATGTAACGACTGGAGTTGTTAAATAAATGGATTTCATTGGAAATGCCAGGTCACTTTCCACTTGGTCCTTCCAATCGGAGTGGAGGTCGTCCTCTTCCGCTGCTTCCTCCAGCCGGTACTGCATCGAACCCTTTCAGAGCTGGAGTGTTTTCATCCATTCGTATGCGTAGCCGCTGCGGCTTAGCCTGCGTAGCCGCTGTCTTTTTACTCGCTGAACTATGTCAATGTCGTCGTATGAATCGTACAGCTCATCGTTCTATCGTCTGCGGTATTCGCAGTTGCCAATATTTAGAGAAACATAAATCTTGCGCAAAATGTCTCATCGTCTGTTGTCTCATCGGATCTACAGCGCCATAAATCACGACGAAAATAATGAGCGACTTGTAGAGTTTGATTTTGGTTCGTCGAGAGATGACTTTACATTTCAATTGCCTACTCAGTCCAAAGACCAGCACCTGTTGGCAAGAGTGATTCTGCGTTGGATTTCGAGGTGTTGTTAACTCTGGTTCCCAAATATTCGAAAGTATACGACTTCAAAGTTGTGACTGTCAAAAGTGACGTGGGAGCCAAGACGCGAGTGCGCTGACTGTCTTGTTATCATTCATTACCAGACCAATACGCTTCGCTTTCTTATCCAGTCTGGAAAGAGCAGAACAAACGGTACGGCTATTGCTTCCGATGATATCAATATCATCGACGTACGACAGCAGCTGTACACTCCTATAGAATAGTGTACCTTCTCTATTTAAAATAAATATAATTTAGCTCTGCAGCTCGTATTATTTTTTCCAGCAATAGATTTAAGAAGTCGCACCATAGTGAGTCACCCTGTCTGAAGCCTCGTTTGGTATCGAACGGCTCGGAGAGATCCTCTTCTATTCTTCTTCTAATTATTTTAACGAATTTACTCGCTTAACTAATTAAAAAAAAACACTTACAGCATTCGCAAATAAAACTTATATATACATATGCATACATATTGAAAGTCTATAAAGAAATGAAGAGATCACGTTGCAGCCATACAAACCAAAGCGGCAATTAAATTTAATCACCATTCGCGTGCGCTTCTTTTAACTTCATTCAACGGCCTCAGCGTGCCTTTACCTAACCGTTACCCACATAACGATATAAACACATAGCTTGACTTGACGGTGTTTTTCCAATTGCGCAAGTGGGTCGTTTATGTTCAACGCTAATTCATCATATTATGCAACAATGGTGGCATGTCGATTTAATTGTTGGTGAAAATATTTATTTGCATAATTGAATGACTTCCTTGGACGCAGACTTTCTTTATTTAATGTTTGTTGCTTTAACTGCTTTCACACGTGTACATATATATATACATAAATTTAATTCAATTAAAGCGGCATGTCAATCAACATTATTACTTTGGTATTATTTATGTACCTCTTAAAAATAGCATTTCATTTATTTATTTTCACTCTTTTCTTTCTTTTTTAGCGTGATCACTGCGGTTTTCCCCTCAAGATGTCTAATTACCATTTATGGCTGGCGCTAGTCATAGCGTTGGTCGCTATCGCTGGCTACACTGCAGCGGCACCGGAAATTCCCTCAGCCGACTTGCCGTTGGAGGCGCGAAATGGCGGCGATTCAGCAGAGGATGACGCACTTATTTCCACCAGCTATGTGTTACCCAATCAGATCTTCAACGATGGCAAGCCGTATTATGCAAGCAAAGATCCCATTTCCGGTCAATTGGATTTCAGCGCCAAGAAGCCAGCCGGTATTGAGACCGCGGCGAATGAGGTGTTTGATCCGAAAGAGAAGATTGTGATGAGCAGCAATGCACCGAATATACATGATTATCTCAATTTACCCGTGAAGTATTCATCGTCGAAATTCGTTTATCCATTGGTGTCGAGCTCTTATGCCAACCTCAAGTATCAGGGTAGCAATAAGAATTACATAACGAATAAGAAACCCACATCGGTGGTGGCGACGCCGGTAACACCAGCGCCAAGTCAAAACTATTACACCATACCGACCACGAAGTTAATGGCAGTGCCACCCACAGCGCCGGGCCTGCATAGCAGCAATGCGCCTACATCGACATCGTCAGCAACGACCACAACTACCACTACAACTACAACTAAAGGTACAACAACCACAACCACTATAACAACTTCGAAGAAGCCCACAACCAGCGCTACGACAGCCGGTAAACCAAGTAGCACTTCCACTTCGCCTGCCACCACAAGTCCGTCAACTACTACAACCACCACTACAGTGGCCCCGAGCTCACCGAAGTATACAACCTCCACGCGCAAACCGCTGCCAACACTGCCATCCATTAGCATTTCGCAAGCTTCAGATAGCAGCACGCGCAAGAAATTCATACCGACGAAGAAGTATACACCAACCACAACAACAACTGACAGCGCAACAGCTACAACACCCATGCGCTTCCCAGATCAAGCGCCTTTGAATAGCACCAGCACCACGGCGGCGAAACCAACAACAGTCAGCACTACTTCATATACTACACGTCCACCCATCAGCGCCGGTCCCTCTTCATCCATCACTCACTACGTGCCGAGCACTAAGCAACCCATTCTATTCACTGAGGGTCCCAATGGTCAACTGACTTCGGCGTTGCCCACACCAGTCGCTACAAATGTGCCGGAGCTCAATATCGCCGATGTCTACCAGACGCTCGGTCAGAAGAATAGTGAGCAAAAGATCGAGCAGAAACCATCCATGTCACTTGCGGACATCTTCAACAGTTTGGCTGATGAAGAATCAGCGGTGGCTTCGCAAAATCAAGGTAGTCAAGGCTTTGACGCACAAGGCAATTATATGCAACCCATTTCGCTATCGAAACCAGCACCGTTTGCTATGCAACAGCAGCAGCAACAGCAACAACAGCAATTTCAGCAACAGCAACAACAGCAGCAATATCAACCACAACAACAACAGCAGCAATATCAGCAACAACAACAGCAACAACAATATCAGCCACAACAACAACAGCAGCAATATCAGCCACAACAACAGCAACAACGTCCACCACAGCAGTCTACACATCCCACTTACCCAACACATCCTACATACCCCACCCAAGGCTCTACACCACTACCGGGTAGCAACAACGATCAGAAGGTGATATCGGGCAGTCAAGAGAACTACAGCGGCGAATATGTCTCATATCAGGTGCAAAAACCAAATGTACTGCAATACCGCCCGGCCCCAGGTGCAATCAATAACGTCGTCATCTCACCTGGTCAACATTCGGCCTCATTTGTTTTGGGTAGTCAGCAACAAGTTGGCACCGCTGCCTTCGGCTCTGTAGAAAAGGAACCATTATTCTCCAAGGAACCACCAGTACAATACGGTACAGTGATTAGCGAGGATATTAGCGCACTGAAACGTCCAGGCCAGGTGGCACCAGCACAAGCCGGCACATTCCCACCTGCACAGGGAGCTTCGAACTTCCACCAAAACGGTAACTTTGGCGGCGGTCCTGCTGGACCCACACCACCTTATGTGCAACGTCCACTGGATACCAAAGCACCTGCTACCGCTTATTCTGATGAACCACCAGCACCACCATCACCCTACCAGCAATTACCATTGATCGGCTCAAATATGCGCCAACGCAAACCACCAAAGCCACTCGCTTTGCCACAGACAGCACCGAATGGCAATTACCAACCATCAGGCCCCACACAAACACCTGCTGGCCAAGCCACAGCATCCACTGAGAACAACAGTGCACAAGACACGAAGGAGTTGCTCGTCTCTACGAACATACGTTTTCCCTCGAACGAAGAGCAGGCTAACGAAGAACACTCTGTGCCAGTAATTGCAGGACCACCCGCTGGACCACAAGTGAATGGACATGCACAGCCGCTGAGTCTACAACAACTGCAAAGTGGCAATAATGTTGTATTTCCAAAGCCTGGCGAAGATGGTACCAGCAATACCGGCAGTGGTGATATTCAGATTCAAAAGCATGAGGTACTCACTATGAATCAGCACAAACAGAAATTGGTGAGTTTTGCTCGTTAAATTACTCTGCTCATAAAAAATTAATAAATTCCATTAAAACATTTTCAGAGCTTCCCACCCACCCAGCAGGATCAAAATACACCATCCCTGCATATGGAACCACCACCACGCTTCCCAACAACCATTTCGAATGCCATACCTGAGCACACCGAAATTCACAAGCGTCCTCAAGCGCCGAGTCGCCCCTTAGGTCCTTCGTCTTCATTTGCTTACAGCGATTACACACGGAAACCAATTGTTGGCATTACACGCCCCAGCCCAGAACGTCACTTACCAAACATTTTGCCGCAATTCCGTCCCAACGCCAAAATCTCGACAGGACATCCACCCGCACAGAACTTCAATCAGGAGCCTGGTAATATACGTATTTCCGGCCAAACACTTAAACGACCAAACAGTTCGCCACAGTTTGCGCACCGTCGTCAACCACTTCTTCAACAACAACAACACCGTTATCCACTTAATCGAGCCGCTGACTTCGGTCCTGGTGCGCCACTCTCAACAGATGCTAATCGTCGCGTATACCGTTTGCCACCCTACGGCGGTCAAGGAGTACAGTATCTAGACCGCATGTATCCAAGACGCCCATTGCCTTCACCACAACGTGGCGTAGATAATTATGAAAGACATGCAGCCGCTACGAATTCCGAAGTTTATAAGACGATTATGGCACCAGAACGTTTGGCTGCTTTCGAAGAAGAAGACTTGGTCATCAACGATCCACCGCAACCAGTTGCTGCAGCACAAGAAGAACCAAATGTTGATAAGGCAAAACTTGAACCTGTTGTAACCTTACAAATGTTACAGTCTCAGAAGAAACCACTATCGCTACCTAACGATGACACCGGTTCCGGTGAAATTCAAGTCACTGCAACATCAGAACAAACAGACCCGCAACTTGAGACCGCTGAAACTCAAAATGGACTTTATGTTGTATATCCCTCCAGAGGCGATAAGTCGAAAGTGCAGGAAGGAGGTGATGTAAAAGATCAATTGCCTGCCATTGCTCATGTGGAACCACCTACCGGTAGCGACTATCAAAACACACCCTTCTCAGTGGTGCGCGATCAACCACAAGAGCCCATACTGAAGAACAAGAAGCCGCAATCGTTGCAACAACAAACAAAAACGCAAATGATCAAAGACAAATTCCCCTATCCAATCGAGAAGCCTGACCTCTCCTACTCGGAACTCAACACACCTGTACATGCCGCTGTCATCGGACCACGTATCATAAATGGAGCCTATGGCGTGGGCATGCCCGACACACCGATCGCTATTGCCTACAGCCCAACAGAGCCGTCGCCTTATCGTCGCGCTGGCGTCAGTGGACCACCACGATTTTCGAATGTTAATCTCGCCTCATCGGTGATCAGCGAAATCCGCACAGACACACAAACCGAAGAGGGTCTCAGCAATGATTATGATACGCGCGGACAGAATTTAGAAAAGAATTTCATGGCACCATTCTATCCCAGCGTGAGCCTTGGCAGTGCGACGAATGCACCATCCAACGGTTGGAATATTCTGCCATCGACAACGGAGCGTATCATCTACGAAAAGAATAACATCAATCGCGCCGATGTGGAAGAGACTGCACCCGTCGAGTTGACGGAAACGACAACACCAAAGTCATTCGAAATGGATAGCTTCCAACCAGAGCTGCAAGGTGGCTTCAAGCCCATCTATCCACCCGGTTATACGCTCGAGGAAGAACAACATGCGCAGCAAGAGCCCGAAGAAGTGTTTGTTGGTGAAAATGATAAGCCGTTAGCGTTGGCAAGCTACATGCGACCGGAGAGTCAGGAAATCGCTGACACAAAGGCCAGTGCAGCAACGAGCACATCATCAACCTCCACGACAACAACAACAACATCAACCACCAGCACTACACCAAAACCACAAACGAGCAGCAGTGCAAAGCCCAAGAACACAGCCACACCAGTGACATCCACCACCAGCGCTAGCGCCAGCGCCAGCAATGCGCCGACAAACCTCAACGTCTCGGCCGGAGTGGATACAACTAAGGCGCCCATTACAACAACCACACCCACGAAAAAGAAGAGCACATTCGAGACTAGCTTAGCTGCCCTACTTTTCGGCGACGATGAGGAGTTCGAAGACGCCAGCGAGGCCAGAAAACAACAGCCCCTATCGGCGACAGTGGAGACTAAGGCAGTGAGTGCTGGACCACGTGCCGGTGCGCCACGCATGGGTCCACGTAGTCTGAAGTTCAGTTAGATGAAGTGCGAAGAAATGCTATAAAGTGTCAGCGCAGCAACTCTGCAAGCGTTTCCAAACACATTCACCGCCCACACTCAGCCTTCAGCGGGCGTCAGGTGGGCGTGGTAAGCGTACGAAATTAGTTTTTAGCATAGTAATCCCGTTTCTTTGTTCTTGTTTTTGTTTGTGGAAATCTAGTTTAGTTTATTGCTTGCTGCAATAATTGAATTGCCCATTTGACAATTCACTTTAATAATGATTCCCGCATAATTACAATTACAATTACAAGCGCATACATACATACCAACATATCTAACTAATACATATATACTAGACAAAGGCAATTGCCGTAAGGCGAAAGCGAGAAAAGCAGTTATATTCATAAACGCTCAATTAGTGGGCGCGTCAATAGCATTTAGTGTGACTTTTGCGAGTCTGATTCGAAAATCGTTGAGCAAATGGTGGATGGCAAAGCAATTTCACCAATTCCATATTCTTATTGGACTCCCGAATCGTCGAGCTACATTTACTACTCATGAGCTACAATACATATGCGAGTATATGTATGTATTCTACACAGGCAGCAAATCGATCTAGAATGGTTGAAAATTAAAATAAATAATTAACTGACAATATTTAAAATAAAAAAATAAAAAAAACAAAAACAAATATATAAATATGTATACTAATTTACACATAAAAACGAATCAATGCTCAAAGACATTTAATATAATACTGATTAAGTAATTCCCGTTAAATTTATAGTGGAATTGAAATGAATAATTTTAGTTGTATTTATTTATAATTTATGTATAAAAGAAACAAAAACAAAAATGTGTATTCGATGTATTTAATGTATTTTATTTATTTTTATGAAGAAATAAAATTTAAACAAATAAATAAAAAGGGCTACATTCATTTTATAATCTCGTAACACTAACGGCTCAAAGGTACTAAAATATCCACAGCTGTTTGCAATGCTTTCAAATAAAAATCGTTTCATAACTCATTCTACAATTGTTATTCGTGTTATTGTTATTTTTATGCAATTTACTTTAGGTTGAATATGCTAGTGTTATAGTTGGGAAAAATACCTTTCATATGACACCAAAATCATCAAAATCGGTGAAGATTTACCGGAGTTATGAGCATTCAATGTGTTCTGTTGCGCCACACTGATGCTCTCCTCTGCTCTGCTCAGCTGGGCAGCGCAGCATAGCAAAGCTGTGATTTTTGCAAAGTTGCAAATTGTGGATTTCTACCAGGCGACCATAAATGTGCAGCAGGTGGATGCCGGAAAAATTTGCGTGGTACATGTAGATATGTATGCTGGCAAAAATATGCCCACATATATACATATATACATACATATGTATGCTACCGCCGGGTGAATATATGTATGCACCTGTATATATGGGTCAGCGGATGCACTTTGCGAAGAGGAAATGGACTCAACGGATATGCAGTAACCGGAACCGGAAATTCAATTGCCACCAACTCAAACCGGATGCCGAACACCGGATACAGGAAGCGGATATCGGTTTTTGACGGAAGTGGAAGTTTAACAGGAAATACAACCGCAAAGGGAAGTACTTAGGCTACCTAAGTACAGGAAACGGTCAGCTTCAGGAATTAACATAATCATTTCCTTTTTATGGCGCAACTTCCGTTCAATCCCAGCATCCGCTTCCCTTGCGAGACTTCCGTTTCCTGTATTCGACATCCGGTTCGAGTTGGTGTAGTATTCACTTCCGGTTCCGGTGACTTCATATCCTGTATGGTCATTTCCGCAACTGGAGATACATCCGTTGACCCATATATACATACAAGTGCATACATATGTATATACACCTACCGGCCACATATGTACGTACATATATTTCTGCCAGCATACATATCTACATGTACCACGCAAATTTTTCCAGCATCCACCTGCTGCACATTTCTGATCGCCTAGTAGAAATCGACAATTTGAAACTTTTCGAAAATCAGCAAAACTGTGCTGCGCTGCCCAACTGAGCAGAGCAGAGCATCAGTGTGGCGCACCAGAACACATTGAATGCTCATAACTCCGGTAAATCTCAACCGATTTTGATGATATTGGTGTCATATGAAAGGGAATTTTCACCGCTATAACACTGGCCGCTTCAAATAAATTCAAGTAAAAGCAGATAATAATGCAACATACCCTCCATTACTGCAAATACAATCCAACGTATATTAATTATATAATATATGAGTGTATGCGCGTAGATTCACATAAAACACAAGTATGCATGTATATAACTCAATAACGAGTAATTAAATTTTCAGTTAAAAACTATTCACATATTCTTAGTATCAGAAAGGGCAGGATACGCGAAATAATCCCGCTAAAAGTACAGACAATATCAGTGCGAAATACAATTTCAAGGAACGACACTAAAAATATTGAATTTTGAATATTTTTTTTTTATTTTTAGTATTTCTACAATACCTCATAGTAGTATACAACTAGTTTTGGGGTGAATTGGCTTTTGTATTTTGACAATCGATTCGCAAGTGTATTTTAATCGATAATTCCGCCACGTTGTGAGTATGATCGCGATTGTCAGCAACAACTAAATTGACAAGCCTAAATGTATGCTATGAAAATTAATATTTCATATAATGATCATCTTTAAATGATCGATGAGGCGCAAAATGAAATTTTAAATAAAACGCCACTTCATTTAACATTTCATATTATTTTTTTTATTTATTATTAATTTTATTTCAATATATTTTCATTTCATTTCATTTAGTTTCATATAATAATTGTTCTGCTTAGTTTACTAAGTTATTTGAAGTAAGTAAATACCATTGCTTTCTCAAAACACATTCTCTTTAAATTTGGCCTTTCTCAAAAACAATTAATTAATGTATTGTAAACAATATATGTATATGGAAATAATCTGTAAAAAAATTTTTTTTTGAAACTGAACATTGTTAATGTAAATTATAATGGTATTAAAATTTAAAAGTTTTATATTTACGTATAATAAATATAAAGTGATTTAATAAGTTGAAGACGGTATGTAAACTTAAAAGAATTTTTTTTTTAATATTTTGGTGTCTATATAATATAATTAAATGTACGATTGCTTGGTGAGATAGTTATGTTCGCGTGTAGTGTCTGTGACTTGGCAACGATGAGTTGATGATGATTATATGTACATCTAAATATATACATGTCCGCATTTAAAATAGTGTTTTTCATGATTTTCTTCAAACGAATCATACTTAAAATAGCCAAAAAATTTCTTTATGTTTTATATACACTTATTGTTTAGTTTAAAATTCCCATACCAGATGGTGAAAGTTATTCTACAAACAAGCTCAAGTTTCAGAGTATAATTTAATAGTTTCGGTTCTCAAAATATTTACAATATTTTTCAGCTTAGTTAGCTTAGGTTGGTTTTTCGTAGATCATTGGTTTTTTGAATAAAAATTTTTTGTGTCAATAAATTAAAGTAACTTAAGTCAACTTTAGTTGATTTAGATGATTTACGTAATTATCGCCAATTTATTCTGTTGCTCGAATTTTTGCTTGCTCTTAGCATTATCTTAGGATAGCAAGTTGCTACAAACCAAAACGTTCACTTTATTTAAAGGGTTAGGTGGTTTTCGGAGGCTAAAAACGTGTGTATTTTTACAATTTATTTTTAAATTCAGCGTATCAGCGTATCAAAGATACATGTTTAAACAGTATTTAGTGAAATTTGAATTTATTTAAAAATCCCGAATTTTATTTACAAATTCCGAAAACTCAGCCGTGGGCACCTCTTCTCCCATGACGTGTCCAAAAAAAGGTCTTGCGGTGGACATCATAACTCATGATGGTTCATCTTAAATCAATAAACCAAAAACCTTTCGATAACACATGGATAAATCTAGTTAATGAGCGAAAGAAAAAAGAAAATATTTAACTTGAATTTTTGACAGAGTTTTATCCAAAAAACTGACTTTTTTGGTCAAATGTTATTTTAAAGATGTGTGAAAATTTTTATCAAAATCGCTTTATAACTTTTTGAGATATCGTGTCCATCGACTTGAAAAATTGAGTTTTGAGATAAATGCATTTAAAGTTTTCCAAAGTGTCTATCTCTTAGAATCTTAATCGTGTTATTATTTGAAACATGTTATACTATTTAAAAAGACAAAAAATATTTTTTGAAATTTTGAAACCCACCTAACCCCTTAAACTCGACCTAAGCTTATATTCTAAGCTTATTAAGCTCGACCTATTATATATAAGAAATAAATAAATAAATACAATTCTTATAAAACTATTATATATCCTTTTTTAAGGTGCAGTCTGAGTAGCTAAAGACGAGAGTTGGAAGAAAATTTACTTTTAATAGAAACCGTCAATGAATAAACAATGAAACAAAACCACTGAATTACATGTAGCGTTAGGAAATGTTAGGAAGAAGAGCTGAAGAGCTTAAGATTTTTCCATAATTGTGATATGCTTAATTCATCGTTAAATGGAGCCGATTTGAAACTAAAAAAATTGTCTGGAAATAAGCCAACTTCTTCTCTTTTCAAAAAATAATTGCAAGAGAGTAGGTTGTTGTCCCATAAAAATGGTATAACCGCTTACTAAACTATATCTACTCAAATTTGTCACTCAACTTGCTTTATAACAGTTCCTAGTTCGATTCAGTACTCAACAAGTTTTGACAGGATGGTTGTTATTAAAAAATTACAATTTCGAATTTCTTGGTTTAGATAAATAAACAGATACAAAATACATGTTTACAAATGTACATATATATTTAATTATACTTCTATATACATATACGATTTTATGCATTTTTGTGTGGATATGATTATATGAGATGTCATAACAAATGCAAAACAACTTGCTTAAAGATCCAAACTTTTTCTCTGCAACACTCTTTTGGCAATGGATTTTCACATACATACATACATACACTACATGTATGTACATAATACTTAGGACTAAAAATGAATTTGTTTAAAGTTCTGGATCACTACAGTAATAAATGTTTGCGCTAGAGCGCCTTTTGAAAAAATGGACGACAATGGTTCATACTATTTTGTAACTATGTACGAGTATGTATAATACTATAGAGACACATGCTAATGCGTGCGTACGTAAAGTGGACCTGCTCAATCAATTCAACTACTTATGTATTACAAATGTAAATGTTTAAATCTTACTTATGCAAAATACATACATACATATGATACATATGTACAAGATTGCACGCGGCGACACTTACAACTAAACGGTGTACTATACAAACGTATATACGTTGCTTACTATATTGGATATATAATACATATTGTATACATGATTTTGGATTTCTGTTTAAAATGGTTCATTAATGTTTGTAATTTGTAAAGAAATAAAATTTTCGAAATTATTTTTTTCTTGAGTTTTTCAAAAATTATACCGTTATCTAATTTACCAATTTCCATTGCAAAGTCTTAGTGTAATTGTAATAAATTTTCCTTATGTGATTTTGGTGGAGTCAAATGCATTTTGTAAGGCCTTTACTACTACATAATTGCAAAACGTTTGCACCCATACATACACCAACAAACATAGCCGATAATTTTTTTTTCGTACAAATTTTTTTCAATTTTCATATCAAAAACCATTTTTTTTTCTTTTTTACTTCAGTCTTTACTCATTTCAATTAAATATTTGCTTTAACAATTTTACAAACTTTCAATATTGAAGATATGCGATTCTAGTTGAATAGGTCTAAAGTGAACTGAAAGTGAGAAAATAGTGACAGAATTGAATTAGTTATTAAACAAATAAAATAAAATGGAACAAATGAGGGAAATAATATTTTTTATAAACAAATAATAATAAAATTAAAAAAAAAAATAAAAAATAAAATTAAAAAATTATTATAAAAAAAATAAAAAAAATAATATTAAAAAATTATTTTAAAAAATATTAAATAAATAGAATGAATGAGGCAAAAAATATTTTTATAAACAAATAATAATATAATATTATTAAAAAAAAATAAAATAAAAATATTATTATAAAAAAATAAATAAAATAATTAAAAAAAAAAATTAAGTAAATAGAATGAATGAAGCAAATAATATTTTTATAAACAAATATTAAAAACAAAATAAAATAAAAATATTATTATAAAAAAATAATTAAAATAATTTAAAAAAAATATAAAAAAAAAATTAAATAAATAGAATGAATGAGGCAAAAAATATTTTTATAAACAAATAATAATATAATATATTAAAAAAAAAATAAAATAAAAATATTATTATAAAAAAATAATTAAAATAATTAAAAAAAAATATTAAAAAAATATTAAATAAATGGAATGAATGAGGAAAATAATATTTTTTATAAACAAATAATAATAATATATTAAAAAAAA
This sequence comes from Zeugodacus cucurbitae, assembly GCF_028554725.1. Taxonomy (NCBI): domain Eukaryota; kingdom Metazoa; phylum Arthropoda; class Insecta; order Diptera; family Tephritidae; genus Zeugodacus; species Zeugodacus cucurbitae. The sequence goes on from NC_071667.1 coordinate 66,195,595, forward strand.
AATAAAAAATAAAATTAAAAAATTATTTTAAAAAATATTAAATAATAGAATGAATGAGGCAAAAAATATTTTTATAAACAAATAATAATATAATATATAAAAAAAATAAAAAAAAAAAATATTATTATAAAAAAATAAAAATAATTAAAAAAAAAATTAAATAAATAGAATGAATGAAGCAAATAATATTTTTATAAACAAATAATAATATAATATATTAAATAAATAAAATAAAAATATTATTATAAAAAATAAACAAAATAATTAAAAAAAAATATTTAAAAAAAAAAAATAAATAAATAGAATGAATGAGGCAAAAAATATTTTTTTATAAACAAATATTAAAAAAAAAAATAAAATAAAAATATTAAAATAATATAAAAAAAATAAATAAAATTATTTTAAAAAATTTATAAAAAAACTTAAATAAATAAAATTATTTTAAAAAATTAATAAAAAAACTTAAATAAAAAAATATATCGAACAAAAGCGCCCAAAAACAGAAAATGAACACCTTTCCAATTCTCGTAACCACAGTCAAGTCTCTGATATTAGATTATCCGATCTGTCAACTTGGCAACATTCCTCATAGGAATTCTTCGCGAAAGATTACAGCTGATGTAAGAATATATTTTACAGCTTGATGAGAAAAACTTAAACAAAGCAACAACAACAAAAAATTTAACAAACCTAAATATAATAAGAAAAAATTACAACAAAAATAATAAAATTTAACTCAAAATATTTTCTTCATTTATTTTGTAATCTTAACTCAATTACCATTACTACAGCAATACATTATAATAATTAATCAAAGTTAAAAACTAATTTAATACACACAAAATAACTTAACTATGCAATAATGAATAAAGATTTAATAATTAATTATTTAGTTTGTGATAGAACGAAATTAAGCAACCGGCACACAGAGTGGGGGGAGTCAAAACGAAAAATATTTGTGTTTACTATTGCATTAAAGCAAAATCATTTGTGGTAGGTACTAGTCAAATATATATGCTATTTGAATATTTAATTTAGTGATGCATATAATTTTTTTTATTTTATTTGATTCAATTCACGATTTTAGCTGCAGCACGCACTTTGTTAAAGTATAAAAAATTCCAAAAAATATTTTTTCCAAAAAAATTATTTGATTTGAAGCAGTTTAAATGTTTTTTTTTTTTTTAATATAATGTAATAAAAAAATAAATTTACATAACACCTCTATTATTTAAATAATGTTTTAATACAAATTAGATTTATGCAGTAAATTAATTTAAAGAAGAAACTTATAACTTAGCAAAAACATACATAATTAGCGCGCGTAAATAAATACTTAAAACGAGTAATCATTAATTATTTATAATTCGTTTGTTTATAGCTTTGCCATTAGAGTATACAGAATTCATCAATTTAATAGTTTCGTTGAAAAAAAAATTAATAGAAAAAAATTATTCATTAATTTTAGTTAATTTTTATAATTTTTTATATATAATACAAATATTTTTTTTCTTTCGCTTTTTATGGCGCCAACAAATCATAACTGTGCACAATAATTAATAACAGCATAAATATTAAATTAAAAAAAAAATATTAAATTAAAAAAAAATATTAAATTAAAGAATGTTAAGAAATGAAATTAAATAGTGTTAAGGACTAGGAAACATGAGCAACGTCACTGCATATGAATTTTTATTTTTTTTTTTTCATTGCAGTTGCAACAAAAAATTAAAGTGTCTAATTCAAAGCAAAAATCAAATAGTATATAGCGCTAAGTGACTGCAAAAATACCGACATTTTGTTCATAATTACTTTAGTATTACTGGAAGCAGCCAACATTAGTTCAAACAACAAACATTTTTAACGTTTGTTGATTATAAATTATTTTTATATTTGAAAAAAAAAATCATATTTAATTTACTAAACACAATTTGCAGGCTTTTTCGTTTTCATATTTTGTTTTATGGAAGTCAAGTTTTTCTTTTCTTGCTCTCCTTGCTAGCGCATAAATCATAAACATCATTAATAAATAAAATATATATACTAAAACTATTTGCTTGTTTTTTTTTGTCTTAAAATTGCCATTATCAGAATGCACTCTCTTTTTTACATAATTTTATTTTTTATTTTATTAATATATTTTTTTATTTTCACTTAATACTGCATTCCTTGCCTACAACAATTGTTTACTTCATATTTTTTCAATTAATTAAATTGTTATTTTTTATTAATTTTTTTTTTGTTTTTTTTTTCACTTCTTTTTTGCTAAAAGATATTCGCTTAACAACTTTTAACTTCATTTTACACTCCATATCATTATCATTCCATTTTTTTGTTTGTTTTTTTTTTTGCTTTCTTAAAAGGTTAGTAGAATATTTTGGCTTTCACTTGCATTTATCTTCATTTCGTCTTCAACTTTTTCGCTATATTTGCTTATTTTACAGTACACAAACGAATGCTGCGTTCATATTTTTATTTTTTTTTTTTGATTTGTGTGTGTTCACCACTTAACGAGTACAAAACTTTATTTCTCATATATCGGTATTTATAATTGGGTATATACTATATATATGTATGCATACATATATATATATTTTAGAGTATATATGTATACATATGTATTGTGAACAGGAAGATATAGTTTTTTTTGTTTGCATTTTCATTTCCATTTTCAATTTAAATTATTGATATTTTATATATATATTTGTATATCGTGTAAACTTAAATAGTTAGTGATTCTTTACGCTCTGCTTACTTGCTGCTTTAGCGCTTTCCTTTCTATTTATATATATATATATATATGTATGTATGTACTAACAAATAATTTTATGACATAACAGAACAAAAAAGTTGGTGTACAACAACAATAGTTTTCGTTGCTCTAATTATGATATGAAATGACATTGCAAGAATTGAGAAACAAGCATATTTTTGGAAAAGTGATGGAGTCTTGGTGTTGGTTTGTTGCCAGAACTTTATTTTTGTGTTTTATTTGCTATAGTTTTGTGTTACAACTTGGTTTGAGAAAGCTGCAGCTGCACAATTTGTTGAATTACTACACTTTGTTATTGAAATTCCATTTTTGAGTTACGCTATTTTTGAATATATCCGAAATATGAAAATAAATCAGGAAGCTGGGGCAAAGCTGTGGCTGTGTTCAAAACTATTTTGAATTATTTTTGAGTTGTCGCTATAAATAATTTACAAACACTCAAAAGTGAGGTTATATATTTTTTTTTGTTAAATTTTGAATTCTATATGCATTAACTGCTTTTTCTCTTCACTGAAATAACAGGAATTTAAATACTTTAATTGTTTTTCTATTAAAACTCAGATCCACACTCGAATTGACTAAAAGCTCTTCAAAATCGTTTATAATTTTATGTTTTCAATTTTTAGGTTAAAATTTTGAGACTCACTTGCGCCTCACTTGCCACTCACTAGCCTAGCAGCTGCAACTTTACTTCGCCCAACATCTCGAAACAGCACTAAAGTTGTGTGCAACTCCATAAAACAGTGCGAAAATGTATAACAATTATGAAATAATGCTGAAAAAATGTCTAATGTGAAAATTGAAAAGAAAAAAAAAAAAACAAAATAAAACGCCACATTCACGGCTGTCAGCGAATATAAAAACATAGAGCTGCTGCTTCGTTGCCTTGCGCACTACTTGTTTGTGGCAAGACCATTCGTCAGACTGCTGGACGCATGCGCTTGTGCTGCCGACGTCGTCTGCTGCGTTTGTGACTGCTGCTGCTGCTGCATACGCTGTTGTTGTTGCTGCTGCTGCTGTTGCTTCGTTTTGTCGAATATTTGCAGCTTGGACTTGACCGCACCCTCGCACACCGTTAAACGTTGCTGCGACGGCTTTTTATCCAGCTCGAAGCAGAACGCTTCATAGTCCGAATTCAGCGCCGCATGCCGTTTGAAGTCTGTATAACGACGCATATCGTACGAACTCAAATTGCTGAGACCATACGAGTTACTAGCTGCCATGGCTGCGGCGGCTGCCGTGGATGCGGCACTATTTGACGTGCTGGCTGTGTGTGCGCTGCCGCTGGCGCTGGTGGAGCCGCTGCGCAAGAATGCACCACGTCCAGGCGGCGCCATGTCATCAGGTACTTGTCGCTTGCGTTCGAAATATTCAACGATTGTTGCGATTTGTGCCGAACGCGTGCTGGGTATAGCGGTGAAGGAGCGATCGTCCCACAGCAACGAATCGGAGCCGGCCAAACTGCTGATGTCATCCGAACTGTCGGTGTAAATGGATGAGGTACGATTCTTGCAGTAGAGCAGTTGATTGACAGCGAAATTGTTGCGTTGCAATACCGAATGTATGCCCGAATCGAGGGCTAAGCGATTCATTAGACCCATATCGATGGAGGTGGTCGAGGCTGCTGTAGCTGTGACATATGTGGTTGAGTTGTTGATGGCTGGATCGGTGTCCTCATTGAAACATGAGTAAAAACCGCTTTCGATGGAATCACGTCGCGTTAAAGTGCCTTTATTCGGCAGCAAATCGCACGGTTTGATTTCATGCAGCTCAAAGTCGGGACAGGATGAAACGGATGCCGGCGTGGCTACCAACGAAGCCATTTGTGTTTGTGGTGGTGGTGTGGGCGATGAAACAGTCAACGCTGTAATGTTACTCGATATTTTTATTTTAGGAGGATCGGGCTCCTCACAGCCGTCCTCTGAAGTAGAATAAACTGTATTGTTGCCGCAATCGACAGTCAGTGCTGAGGACGTAGGCGTACATATGGTCGTCGCTGATGACGTTGCTGACGCCGTCAGGGTATTCACAGCGGTCGTAGCCTCATCGAGGTTGGCATTGCCATTCCCGCTGCTGCACATAAAAAGCGGATGTGTATAAAGCGAATTGGCGCGATACTTGCGTGCAGCTGGCGTTGACAGGTGGATGGCGCGTGGTTCAGCGGAATCATCGCTACTTGACTCAGCATCAGCACAGTTACCACCACCATCACCATCGGGCTCACCGTCCGAAGCACAATCATCGCAGTCGTCATCATCCTCAGCCACGGACGAGTCTACAGCAGAGACGGGGCAATGCGCCGCTGCTTTCAGTTCGCTAACGCTGAATTTGCGCGTCAATTGCGGCGATGAGGGTAAGCTCTTTGGTTCATTTGGTGTGGCAGGCAGACCACGACCAACGCCGCCGGCGCTCAAACGTGCGGCCACTGCACAACCAACCTCGCTCGTTGTGACCGTTTTATTTGTGCTCTTCGCCAACTCGGCTGCCAACTCTTTAAAGAACGGCGCAGACATTTCAAAACATGAACTAAACAGATCACCCACACCGGCAGCGTACGTTTTCGGATTGGCACCGAGTATCTTCTTGACGCCACGCAATTGCGCCAGCGTGGTGAATGGATTACTCTTCACGCCATTGTGATCGGAACGGATGGGTTTGTAGTGTGGATCCTTCAAACACATAGTCTCGGCGACTTTACGCAATGTCAATTGCTGCGTCGGTGGCTTAATAGCAGGCGTCGGCACTTGTGTGGCATCGACGGTGGCGACACTAACATACGGTGGCTGTGTGGACTTCTCACTGCCACCATTTATGCGCGACAACGCGGGCGGTGTTGGTGAGTGTGTGGACGAGCGCTGCCGTTGCATTTGATGACAGCGCGCCTTGTCGCTGGGCGTGGTGTGCAGCGGGAAATGGATGATATTTTCGCTGTACGAGCGTCGATGCTGCTGTAATTGCATGTCAGCCTCGAGCTTTTTGGTGACACGACGCACACGCGTCTCCAACACACGATCCTCAAATTCGTTGTATTCCGCCGACGAGCTATTGGGCGTTTGATATGGTGTGGTGCTGCCGCCGGTGCCGCCATTTTTACCGTTAGGGAAACGGAAGCCGTTCTCATCCAATTCGTTGTAATTATGCGTCGCAGCAGTACCGGCGGGCGCCGTTTGAATGACCGCCGCTTTCGACGCAGCGCCATTCTTGTGACAACTACAACAGCTGGAGTTGTTGTGTAATGTGCTGCTGGAGTAGCATTGTCGCATGCAGTCGTTTTTGTGACTCGCAGTTGAGTTTTCATGTGCGCTTTCTGTTGTTGTTATGTTTGCGCCATTAATTGAACTATTCAGCTCCAGCGAATTCAGTGGACTCGATGTATTCAGCGAGGAGTTGAAGTCACCATTATAACCATTTTCATGCTCCTGCATTATTAGCTTCAGTTTCTTAACAGCTTCGTGGAAAGTCGGTCGACTTTTGGCTTCGTACTGTGAGCGGGATAGACAATTTAATGAATATATTTTGTAAATAGAAATATTGCAACTTACGATGCAGCAGTAGAAAGCCAAGCGCAGAAATACAGCAGGTGTATCCATGGGGCATAGCTCGGCGAAAGCCAAATAATCCAAACCAAATGCATCAGTGCGCGGCATCACATCCGGATCGGCGACTATGCGTGCGATTATCTCGCATTGTATAATGCCAAAGGAGAAGACATCGCTTGTCTGATCATACCATTGACCCTTGAGGCACTCGGGGCTTACCCAATAGGGTGAGCCGACTGTGTCGAGGCGCGTTTTGCCACTACGAAAAATTGAATGTTATGTAAGTACATTGTTTATAATATCTTCAAGGCTTCGTAGATATTCTATATATAATTTTGACTTACTGCTTATCTGGTATTTTAGCCGCCAAACCGAAATCGCCTACAACAGCATCGAATTGTCCATCGGGCATATTCCGTATTAACACATTCTAAAAATAATTTCAATTATATTTTTTTTAATATTATTTAAATATTTTTTTATTTATGCTTTTAACGAACTTTGCTTGTTAAGTCGCGATGAAAAATGCCCGCGTCGTGCACATATGCCATGCCGTTCGCTATACCCAGCGCCAGTCTTAGTTTCATAGCAGCCGTCAATACCGCCTCTTGGTTGGCCAGTAGCTGCTCCAGCGAACCGCCTTCAATATATTCCGTCAGGGCATGCAGCTGACCTTCTTGCACACAGACACCCATAAAACTGTAAAAATACAAAAATAAAATTATTTGTAAATTTTTAAAACGTAATTGATAAGCGTAATTTAAATTGCGTTGTTAAGTGTTTTATGGAAATTGTTATCAACAATTTTAATTAATAGTAATAAAAATTAACATTAAAATCTAAAAATAGAATACAAAATTTGGAATAAATAAAAAAAAATCTAAAAATAAATTAAATAATAAATAATTTTTATAATTTAAAATTTTAAATTCTTCAGTATTTTTTTCTATTAGTGATCGCCATGAGTTGACATAAATCTTATCATAAAGCACTCATATTTATGATTTTCTGTTCAGACAGCTGATTGTACCATTGGGTTATGCCCAATCAAGGTTAAGACGATGAATGTGACACTGTTACCACAAAGAAAATAAATTTAATTTAGCGTTTTATTTTATAGGATTAGATTAGCGTTAAATCAATTGATTAATGAATTTATTATCATAAAGAGTCTTATCAATATTTGAATAATATAAACTGTTTTGCGATAAGATTTGTATAATCTATAAACTGATTAGTTATTCATATTTTATTGTCAAAATGTGAGAATAAAAGAGGAAATACTTCAGGTAAGCTTAGCGTAAAAGCAAATTCGAAAGTCCAATCTGAGTGGGTTATTTTATTTATGAATAATTATTGGAAACTAGAGATAGGAAAATTATCAATGAGATATGGTATGATGTCCTCGGAGATTCGAAATCTGATAAGGGTTAAGAATATTTTCGTAGATTGCAATTCTACGGAGTAAAATGAAAAATATACGATGCAAATTTTATGTTAGTCAAGATGCACAGTGTTTTTAGAATCCAATTTCCAGTGAATAATATATTAAAAACCAATGTTCCGAATACCTTTGATCTTTCAAGGTAGTCTAACTGTAGTAAATCCACAGAGATATACAAAACTCTTTTCCATCATTTTACAAATCGGATCAGTACTTGCGAAATGATGTTATATTTACCGTATTGTTGCTCTTGAAAGATTTATATTCGATCAGGGTGAAATATATACTTTTTAAATTGAGCCGGAAACAGAGTTACAATTGCTTTAGGGCTCTTGAAAAAATAATTAGAACTATGAAGTGCTGAACACATAGAAGACGACAAGCGACGAGCGACATCTGTCAAATATTAAAATACACGCGTTCTTATGGGCACAGATTTTTTGACAACAGCACGACTTCACGACAAAAGGGTTGAAGTCTTCGCTGTCGCCAAATTAGAAATGTTTCTAATTTTGCCGACGACAATGGCCGCTGTAGAGCTGCCACTAATATGTGAAATGTAAAATTATTCAAAGTTCTAACAAGTTTGACGTTATTTTGCCAGCAGAAACGTAAAATAACTTTGATATATCATTTATAATACCAATCGATTATTTAAAACAAATAAATCGACCATTTTTACATTTCTTGCGTAAATAATTTCACTTTAAACTAAATATGTAAATTTTATTGAAGCGAAAGATTTTAGTACGGCAACAATGAAATTGCTGTTTGATATGTCGCTGCCGTCTTCAAAATGTTCAAGACGCTAGCTTCAAAGCGACATTTGTGATCAGCCGTCGCTACGTCGAGTCGTGTCGTCGTCTTTGTGTTCAGCACTTGATGCTCGGAAAATATTATTATTAATATTATGTAGATCATCTCCGACGATTTCTCATATTCACATATTAAATGGATAGGAGTGGCAGCTTCAAACGATATAATATACGAGATATGAGTAATTTTTTTTTTTTAAATTTCTAACAACCCTGTGAAATAAGTATGAAAATACTTAAAGCAGTAAATAAAAATATTGAAATTTTTTCAAAGTTGTAAGTATTTTTCTGGAGCGCCTGGAGTCTACACTTGTAAATCGGTGCCGGTTGAGGTCGTGCTATGCATCTGAAACAGTCGAACCAATTTTTTATTTAAGTTTCTTTTCTTTATGAACTGAAAGTTTAAAAAAAGTCAAATTTTTAAGAAAAAAAAATTGAATTGTAGTTGCAAAACAAGTAGTTTAAATAATACTTTTGTCCAACTTCTTTAGTTCAAATAGAAGATAATTTAATACTGAAGCTACATCACTTTGGTTTTTTTCGATCGGACATATATTCTTTTTGCTATTGCCGGCACCGTTTTCTAACACTTGTGAAAATGAAAACTCGAGAAAACGCGCTTTAAAGTTTTCGGAGAGCATTCGCACCTGCTCGACGCTCGGCCACTAAAACTGCTCTAGCTTCGAAAATATGTCGAATTGGCCTCTGGAATTTTAAAGACATATTCTTGGATAGTTTTGGAAGAGATATAAAACAAAACAAAAAAAAACGATTTTTTGAAGCCTGTAAAGCAGACTACTGCCTTAAGCGAGATAATTGCAAGATATACTTTATAAATTAAACGCTCAAAGAACAGTATAATCCGAATAATGATATTAAGATTATGATATGTTTTTTTCATTGCTTTTTTGGAGTGGGTTTAACAGAAAATTCCTTCGTGACGACATAAAAAAACCAAAAGAAAATTTCGTTTACAATTACTTAGATAGGCTTGATACTTATTTTTTTTTTTAGTTTTACGTCCTTCCTCGGGTGTCTCCACCTTGAGCAACATTTGAGCAGGGGTAGTCGAGAAATGTCAGTGCAAAAATGTGCAATATTTATCACCAAATAAATTATTATCTTCAGAATGCATCATGCAGCAAGCAGAAGACAGGGTTCAACTGAATCACACACTTAATCTTGAAAAATATTATCTTTATGAATCAGTACGTTTTTATTTATTCAAATTCAGCGTAATACATCAACAAATAAAATAAGAGAATGAAATGCGAAAAAAGGTGTTTATCATGTAGACATTTTGCGAAATAAGTAATTGGGAGTACTTGAAAAATTAATTGTGCAATCAGTAGGCGATTCAAAATGAAATAAAAGCAGCAATTAATAAGCGTGAGCGCTGCCCAGAGGTGTAACAAAGTCAAATGAATTGGACAATGAACCTGACGCTGACGCTGACGCTGACGTTGCACATAAAACAAGCAGCGAAAAATGAAAACAGAAAAACATTTTTTTTTTTTAATTTATTTTTTTTTTCGAATAATGCAAAGCAATAAAAAGTTAAGACAAAATAAACACTTTTCAATCATAAATGCATACAATAAATACCGTGAATTGGTAGAGGCACACTTAAGCGTACATTTACGGTGGCTTTTACGAGCATCAATGCGCAAAATTGCAGATTACGGTAAAAATGCGAGTATTTTAAGTGCAAAAAGTATGCGCTGGCTCATTGCAACAGAGGTGTGCATACAGTGCGTAGTCTTCATAAATAATTTTATCTATTTTTTTTGAATAATGAGAGTTTTTGACTTATAGTTCATTTGGCGAGTGCCTTGCACGCATGCGTTAACTGTTTCCAAACTATTTATGAGCACTTAAAAATTTCGAAAATTCACTTATAACACATTTTTTTGTTTTTTATTATTTTTTTTGTTGCATTAAACGCACTTGCACCAGTGAAATAACGGTTTTCATGCTTAATGACTGGCAATAAAGTTTATTATTATCCGCCAGGCAGCAGCTAGCAGTTTGAGATTTGACGAGGAGAGAGAGGGGGGCATGCGAATTGCTTGCGCTGTGATTTTGCTTAAACGGTCAATGCTTTGCAAATTATTGGGCGAAACAAAAAAATATAATGATTTTTATTAAGCTTCAACTTCAACTAACTTTCACTAGAAAACAAGGAATTTTTCAAAATTTTTTTTACGAAATTTTCATCGCAGCAACTCTAAAACCGCCACAAATACATATTCAATGCCTCTCCAGCATTCACTTTTAATACAAATTTCGTTAGTGTAAACTTACAAGTCAAAGTCAAAATATGTGTGTTTACGAGCGTTGAGCAAAATGTTGACAGGCGTGCGTCCTTAACCTTTGCCGGCAAATGCGAAACAAAAACAACGCACACATACATGTATACTAATGTAGTTTTTGTGTTTTTTGTAGATTTTATTTCCTTTCATTCCAATTTTGATTTTAATTTTTTTGTTTGTCTGCGACCGCAGCCGCAGCAATTAAACGTTGATTTAAATTTAATGTGTTCAACCTGTACGTGAGTGGCAAGACAAAATAAGCCGTTGTTTACATAGCCTTATACCTTTAACGCACAAAATACACAGATACAACCACAAATTATTAAATATTCATGCGTTCGTTTGCTCATATACTGTCGAAGCTCAGCGCTCAACCCGGTAATTTTTGTAACTTCTGTCACATGGATGTCAGCCGCAAATTTATATTATTTAAGATACTCAAAATTTTTAATTGACAGCTTTTCATACACACACTTACAAATATGTACAAACACATATTCATATGTGTATATGTATGCTTTCATGGCGAAGCGGAAATTCGCCAAAACTGTCATGTCACGAAAATAATAGCGAATATCGGCGACCACCAATATATGTAGCTATGCGCGTATTTAAAAGGCAAGCGATAAAAATTCTCAAAAATAAAGCGAAGAAGTAGAAGCAACATTTATCAATAAGCGAAAAAATGCATCATCGTAAATATTTTTGGCAGTTCGTAAACATTTGGACACATTATATTGGACGTACAATATGTATGAATGGTAGCGAGCGGCCAGTGTGACGCAAAAGTATTCATAACACAAAAAAAAATAAAAAAAAAATAACAAAAAAAATTATTCATAAAAAATACTGTAAAAAAACAATATTTTAAGGACGACAGAAAAAATAAAAATTAAAAAATTGATAAATACAATTTTTAAAAACAAAAAATTAAACAAGTAAGGAAAGTCTAAGTTCGAGTGGAACCGAACATTTTATACTTTCGCAATTTATTGCTATATTTTTATTAAGATAACACAATTTGACACATACATATATTCGGCATAAATTCCAATAGAATAACGAAAATCATCATATATGGTATATGAGGGCTGAGGTAATTCCTGAACCGATGTCTTGCATAATAACATAACATTATTTTCACCACCAAGGCAAACTATATCCAAGACGCTCCCTTAATTTAGATAAGATATTTCACATATTAACCGATTTATAAGGTATTAATCCCATCGTGTTTTTGAAAATCCTATAATTAGGTATATGGAAGCTAGGGAAAGTTGTGACCCGATTTTAACCATTTTTGGTACATAGACATACTATTTGTTGAAAAAGATTCCTTTTGAATCACATTCAAATATCTGAGAGATTTACCGATATTTTCGGTGAAAAATTAAAAATTTCCCTTAGGCAGTGAGTTCTTCATCTTCCGAGATCTTGAAAGGTTATAGCCCGATTTTGAAAATTTTTTCACAAGTGAAGCCAGAGATGATATGCACTATTTGTCTGATATTTCATTCCGCTATCTTCATTGGTTCCTAAAGTATATATTATAAAATGAACGAATCGGATGGAATTTAAAATTGAGTTATATGGAAAGTAGGCGTGGCTGTGAACCGTTTTCTCCTATTTTTCATCCGTGTCATCAGCGGTCAAATATTACATACCGAATTTCTTTGAAATCGGCCGAGTAGTTCCTGAGATATGGTTTTTGACCCATAAGTGGGCGACGCCACGTCTATTTTCCATTTTGAGCTTCCTTCTGTCATTTTTTTTTGTAAAATTTAGTGTTTCTGATGCTTTATGTTAGTGAGTTATCGCACTTTTAGTAATTTTTAACACAACCTTTGTATGGAAGGTGGGCATGGTTATTATCCGATTCCCCATATTATTATAGTGTGTAATGGGGTATTAAGCGATTTCGATATTTATAACTCTATATCTAACTCGTTTATTTTATGACTTACAAACAACTGTTATGTGAACAAAACTTTAATACTCTCTTAGCAACTTTGTTTGCGAGAGTATAGAAATAAAAAAAACACTTATATATCCCAATGTAAATAATTAAAAAATAATAATTTTAATCGAAAAGTATATAAAAATTAATCATAATATACCTAGATATGAAGGCATATATAATTTTACAAAAAAAAAAAAAAAGTTAATTGTAGAAAGAATAACGTAAAAAATTTAAATTTAATTTACAATAACTATTTCACTCACTCCTGATCCTCAGTACACATATTTTATAAAAAAATTGTTGAAAACTTTCTGTTAATTTATCATAAGAATATTAAAATCATATCCAAAACACTTTTATTACCCACTGTACCGTACCTAAAGGTGGTGTCATGTTTGCATATATGTATTTTTGTACTTAAAATTTACAATTTCGTACTTGATTCGCAATGTTGTTGACTTATACACTGCCGGTATCGGTTGTCTGTCTCGCTGCTGATATCAATCTATGTATAAATCAATGGTAACGAGCAGATTGAATAAATAAAAACGCACAGCAAATGACAAATATGTGCGATAACATAACACTTTTAACGCCAGACAAGCTGGCAAGTCAGCACATTTATATGCAAACATAAAATTTTGTGTGTAAAAGGTATTAAAAATAAATAAATAAATAAGTAAATAAAGAACATATTAGTGGAATTTTTTGATCAAAAATACTTTTTTTATTATTATTGCAGCAATATTGCACCATATAGTTTATCTTGGGATAATAAAACACATTTTACGATTGATATAACTAATTGCACTTTTCGTAAACACTCGTGTACGTGGAGAGCGTTGCAAAAAAAAAGTTCTGCAAATAAAAATGTCTCATATGTACGTTGAGAGCAATTGTGCCATAAATTCATAGGTACAGATATATTATATATCATATAATCATAATATCATATATATCATTTAACAAATATATCACCTGTTCTACCCTTTTCGGAGATTATTTTGGCATTTTCGAAAACTGAATTTTATATTTGTATACCCTGAACAGGGCATATTAAGTTTGTCACGAAGTTTGTAACACCCAGAAGGAAGCGTCGGAGGCCATATAAAGTATATATATAAATGATCAGTATGTTGAACTGGGTCGATTTAGTCATGTCCGTCTGTCTGACCGTCCGTCCGTCTGTCTGTCTGCATATATACGAACTAGTCCTTCAGTTTTTAAGATATCGTTTGTTATTTTCTCTTCAAGAAGCTGCTCATTTGTCGGAACTGCCGATATCGGACCACTATATCATATAGCTGCCATACAAATTGAACGATCGGAATCAAGGGCTTGTTTGGAAAACTTCCGCATTTTACTAGATATCTTCACGAAATTTGGTGTGAGTTATTGCCCATAGAAATAATTTAATCTCCGAAAAAATTGTTCAGATCGGTTCATTATAGCATATAGCTGCCATACAAACTGAACGAATCAAGGGCTTGTATGGAAAACTTCCGCATTTTACTACATATCTTCACGAAATTTGGTGTGAGTTATTGCTCATAGAAATAATTTAATCTCCGAAAAAATTGTTCAGATCGGTTCACTATAGCAAATAGCTGTCATACAAACTGAACGATCGGAATCAAGGGCTTGTATGGAAAACTTCCGCATTTTACTAGATATCTTCACGAAATTTGGTGTGAGTTATTGCCCATAGAAATAATTTAATCTCCGAAAAAATTGTTCAGATCGGTTCACTATAGCATATAGCTGTCATACAAACTGAACGATCGGAATCAAGGGCTTGTATGGAAAATTTTCGCATTTGACGTGGTATCTTCACGAAATTTGACATGGATTATTGCTTAAGGTAATAATATAATCTCCGAAGAAATTGTACAGATCAGTTAACTATATAACCTTAATGTTTCTAGCAAAGAACCCGGCTAAAAAGAATTAGTAAAATGTTTTCTTTTTTTTACTTACTTTTTCTTACCTCTTTAGATTTGCTTAAACACATAGTTACTAAAAGAAATGCACCTGTGAAGGGTATATTAGCTTGGGTACACCCGAAGTTAACGTTTTTTCTTGTTTATACAGAGTGTGCACCATCTCCTACATGGTCAGGATTGAGCTTGCTTGGGCATGTTTTGGAAACCTCAATTCTTATTAAGAATATTACCGATCAACAGCTCTCGTGTCAATAAATGGCATATGGAAGATTTCCTCCACAGAGAAGCAAAGATAGAAAAACCTCTGCAGCCATTGTGAAAAATTTCAAACACAGAGAGTATCTTGAAATATCTGTCGAAGAAAATGAGAACCCGATTTACTCAAAACACCAAAACTACTCAGGATAACCCTAATAAAAACCTTCAAAGTATGACTAATATTGGATCCAATCAAATTTTAATGTCCAAGAGCACGTGAAAAGCATAATTGATTTCAAGATATTCAAATTATGTGGTTACAGCTGAACAAATTTGTGAAAGCATAATCAAATAGGCTTCTAAAGTTGATGCCATATGAGTATTCCAAGTAGTTATGAATGTTATGCTAATTACTGAATTAATTGCGGTTAGAAGAATTTGTGGTAGAAGGTATAGGGTTTCCAACCCTCTCCACTGAAATTATTAGTTGTGAGACAAATAGAGAATAAGAGGCGCCATTTGAAGTGGTCTGTGTTCCACTTAAGCAACTGAAGTAGTCTGAAACACTTAAAAAACGAAACAAAATTCAAGCAGTGAATCAGCAAAAACTAATAAATAATTAAACAAAAATTAATTAAGTTATCAAAAAATAACAAAAACAATGTGTTTCAATAAAAATTGTGTCAGTTGCCCATTTATACGCCATGAAAGTGGACAACTGCATACATTATGAATTTTATATAAACAAACTGCTTACGAAGGTGGAGATCACTGCAATCTATTACAAAACCTACAACTGTAAAGCTGCAGCTCGCCACTCAAGACGAAGAATAAGAAGAAAACGTTGCATTCTAATTAAGTTTTCCGAGAATTCTGCAGGGGGAATATTGTTAAATGGAATTTGAAATGCGATATTGACTGCACTGCACTGCACTTCAGAGCCATTGGCTGCTGGTGAAGAAACAACAAACAACAATAGCTAATGCAGCAACAACAACAAACAATAACTAATGCAGCAACAACAACAAACAATAGCTAAGACAGCAGCAACAATAACAAATACAACAACAACAACAAACAATAACTAATACAACAACAACAAACAAAAGCTAATAATACAACAACAACAACAGTGCAATATGTAAGCAACAAGAATGCTGGAGAAATTAAAAGCTAACAAAATGCAAATGCCACAATTGAAATCAGAGCGCATCCAAAGACGCACAAATAAAATAGACCAACAAACATACAACAACATACATACATATGTATGTGTGTGCGTGTGTGACAAAATAGATTAACAAAAGCAATAATAAATAATGCAAACACCTCAAGAGAATAGGTGAAAGATGCATGTGAATGTGTATGTGTGTCGGCAACCAGCATTCGAGTACAAATCTCAACAGCTTGGAAGACAGACAACAACACCGGGCGCACAGTTGCATGCAGCTCAAACAACAAAGGTTGCTGACTGTTGGCGCGTAGTTGTCAGTTGCTAGTATGTGTGTATGTGTCCGCACGAACGCAGTTGTTACACATGTAATGCTTGTAATCCATGCCGAAATGCCCGAGACACTGTGATAGAAAACTGCAAGAATACGAGAGGGCAAACACTTCTGCGTCGACTTTGTGCTTTATAATTTGCTCCCAACCGCCTGTTGTTGTTGTTGCTGTTGTTGTTCTTGCAAAAAGGTCAATGTACATATATAATTTAGATATTTGAATTATGAAACTAAATAAGCAAGTCTGCGCGACAACTAGAATGCCATACACCCCATTCAACTCCTCTCAACTCCTTGCTTGCTGTTTTGGCTTAGTATTTGTTGTTGTTGCTATTAGTTGGCGACATGCAGCAACTCATCCTATTTATTCAGCGACTTAACATTTATGTGGTACAGTCAGTCAGTCAGTCGGGATTAACCTTTCGCATTAACAGGCGCTCCATGACAACCAGCCAACGGTGCGCTTGGTGCGTGAGAGTAGCAGAGTGCAAATATTTCACTTCACGTGGCAACAACAATGAGCAGGATATCATAAACAAACAGTAACCGCTATAAGCAGCATATGCTGAATGTGTGTGTGTGATGTGATGTGCTGCATGTTGCAAGATGCAAGTTGAAGTTCAGAAGCGGCCGTTTTGTATGCACACAGATAATGCTGGTAAATATGATATGAGTGCTCATGCATAAAAATTTATAAATGTACAGATGTATGTATGTATGCAATTTTCACACAACTTCCGTATTGTTTGTGCGACAGCGAAAATATGACATGAGTGTGTCAAAAAAGCAGAAAAATAAAGTAGCTACAAAATGTACAGCTTATATAAAAGTAATAGGTGCAAAATATTGTGTTTTGTCTGTGACATTCTTATGTCAAATCGGATGAAAAATTCGCAAAATACTTAAAATGAAGTTTCGTCTTCCTTTGGCTTGGATGCTTCATGTATGCTAGACGAAAACCCATGGCCTTGGAACACCAACCAATATACGATCAAAAGCGTGGTACATTCTTGGTAAGGAGGAACTCTGCATCAGTATTATAGTAGGAATCTTCAGAGGATATTTCATTCTGTGAGCTCACTTGAGAGTACAAAAAGGATAATGATAGTTCAAATGCGATCGATTGAAGCCAGACATCATTTATATGATCCCAAATAGTCCTAGTCTATTTACAGAGAGCCTTACATATATAGGCGAGATCTTTCTCAGATTACAAATATTTCCAAGGATTTGGAACTTAAAACCGATTTATAACTTCTCGGGAACATTTAGAGATACTATACTACTTGGAAAAAAATTGTATACTTGAAATACAAAATTGGATGAAGGAAATTGCCGACCAAGTTAAGGGGCACACCTAGTGTGAAAATCGATATAACATATACAAATTTCAAATCGATATCTCAAATGGTTTTTGAGTTATAGCAATTGAAAGAGTAGCCGCTCGGCAGCTAGAGAGTCTCATTAGCTACGAGACGTACCTGTGGTAATGTTCAGAGTCTACTGTCCCTTCCAGCCCCTATAACATGATTCCGGTTTCTATTGTTGGCTCTCAGGTATACTAAAATATATCATTATAATAATTTCTAGAAATTTCTAGAAATTTTTCACTATCCACTTACAACAGTGAAAACGAACATTTTATCTTTAAACGCGTTTTTCTCGAATCAGCATTTTCCGAATTTGCTGCAGTGATTACTCAAAAACAAATGATCCGATCGCTATCGAATTTTTTTTACATGTTCTATATATAGTTCTCCGTACTAGCAAAAAAAATCTTCTATCGATTTTTGATCTGATCAAAAAATCGAATTTTGGCAGGCCAGAAACGACCAACATTTTGGGTAAAATTCGACTATTTAAAAAAAAAACCGCCATATTGTCAATTTTTGATTTGATTGAAGGACCTTTTTTTTCGCGCCGTTGGAGATCGACTATAACTTAAAAAATATAACATTTTTTTCTTCAAAAATTTCACTGTATATTCTTGAAACATGTATAAATATATTCTTAAAATTTTGAAATAATTGATAAAGTACTTTTTTTTACAAAAATTCCCAAAAATTACCTTTTTTTTAGGCCATTACACTAGGCACACCTCTTAAGTAAGGAATTCATATTATCAGGGAAGATATAGAACTTAAACGATCTCATTATCATAAGCGAAATAGGAAATATGAAAAGGAAATACAGAAAGTCAGTAGACGGACCAACTGTTGAATGATATATAAATCGTAAGGATCTTGAAGATCTCAAATGCCATTGATATGACATGGTTATAGTTGAAACCAATAATCGTTTCATACATTAATTTAGAAACTATTATCACCTTAATCACTTAATTGAGGAATCTCAATACGAAAAACTCTTCAGAAATAGGTTAATAATTGAATGCAATAAAAGGGGGAAAACTTGATATTGAACACATGGACTACAAAATCAACCCAATTAACCACGAAATGATATTGTTGCTAATTGATTTCAGTTTTTGACTTAAATAACAATTTAACGAGATAAACAACAAAACAAGAGAAAACAAAAACAGAACGGATGCAACAACAGGGGCAATTGCACTTAAGCACGGAAGCTTTCACTTTCTGACACAATCGCTGGCCTTATATCATAATCCATGTCACATGCGGCACCGAACGAAATGCAATGATGCGGGAATGAACCGGAGTATTCGACAACAGTGCATCTTTATAAAAGGCATCGATACATGCAAACGAA
Source organism: Zeugodacus cucurbitae (assembly GCF_028554725.1). Classification (NCBI taxonomy): domain Eukaryota; kingdom Metazoa; phylum Arthropoda; class Insecta; order Diptera; family Tephritidae; genus Zeugodacus; species Zeugodacus cucurbitae. The sequence continues at coordinate 66,214,811 of NC_071667.1, forward strand.
CTGATTTCATGCCATTACGGCACAGATATGCAACAATAAATATATTTATGCAGACCAAAAAGCATACTTTATAATGATGCGGCGTGCAGACGACAGGAAAACTGAAATTCCAAAGTGAATGCAACTTCATCTCGCCAAAAGAAAGAAATCGAATCGAAATCCGGTCTGGCCAACTATAGTTCGGTCACTTGTGCGGCACAAGTGTCTTCCTTCAACTGCCAATGCCATCACTCAATTGCCAACTGCGCCATACAAGCGTGCAACATGCCACAATCGCGTATGACGACGGCCACATGGCAGAAGGCGGCCGAAAAGCCGAACAAGTCATCGATGGCAATGACAATTGGTTAAGCGATTTACAAAGCAATGCAAAACCGTTAAGGCACAAATGTCAACTGTTTTGAAATTGAGAGGTAAATGTGGTAAACTCGATAAACGAAATTAAATTTTATTATTTTTTTAAAAACAAAGTAGCCTTCAGAAACAGTTTTGATGTTAATCAATTAAGTTTATTTTTTCTGTTACTTCTAATTCTCTTCTACAAATTTTGTACGAGGAAGTTGATCTTCAAAAAAAAAAAATAGTTCGTTTCAATAAAGCTGAAAAGGCCGCACTTTCTATCTCTCTAAAAAACAGAAGAGGCCAATAACTACTAACCGAGTTTTTAGTTTTCCGAGCTGGTTAAGCAGCTCATATACTCCAGAACACCAATTCTTCTTATATCTTTTATGAATCACTGCGATCCTCAGATGAAATTTCTTGCATTGCCAACCCGATCCATCTATTTGGAACCAGTTCTCCTAACAATCATACCGACTTTAAACAATACACCCCATTAAAACTAGTTGAATCAGGACCACGTTCCTGAAATCGTTCATCAATTTCTAGAAGACGTAGTTGAAAATTCTGTCATTGATTATTGATAAATAATGCTACTTAAGAAAGAAGATGAACGGAAGTTATTTTATCAATTTTACTCACCTAAAATGTTTAAAAAGTTCAACAAACATATTGGTAGGTGGCCTAGATAGATTGAAACATGGTCATTATTTTAAATTTTCTAGTGAAGATTGTGGTTTGAAATAAGTACAAAGACAGTTAGGGTAGCACTGCATCTAACTTTAGCTGTTTGAGTTTCAGAAAAAATATGGAAGAAATTCTTGATACAAAGATCGAGGAAAAGGCCCAGTAAATTGAAGACAATGGATCTTCTTGGTTTCAAGTAGCGAGAAAGATCTTCTATCTATAGTAGAACAGTATAGTATAGATTCTATACTATTTATTTAAGTGTTATACAATTCGAAAGAAATGAAAAATTATAGTGTTCCCTCGACAGTCAAGTATATATAACTAGAATTCTCTAAGTTTTATATACCCCCAAAGACGGTTATCTCGACCAAAATCTTTAATACTTTCTACGTTGAAAGTCTGAGTTTATATGAACTTAATTTAAACTTTTCAATTAATATTGCCTTTTGTGCGCCATAAAAAACAGATTGCTACAGATTACCAAGGAAACATTTTAATTCAACCGACAGCCATGTAAAAAGGACACTCAAAAAATATTTATTTTCTCATATGATTGTACTCGTACATAAACAGATTTCGCATTTATTTACAATTAATTTGTTTACAGACACTTTGACACAATCTCGTTATTTGTGCCGCCACCATCTTGTTGGTCATTGTCTACTGTCTGGCCCACACTGCGTATGAGTGTTCGCATAAAAAATACGAAAACATAAAAACAGAAACGGCAGTTATTTATTGTGAAAAATGATATGTGCGCAATGGACAACAAAGGACTTTAATAAATATTGACAGCATTACAAACCAAAATGGGAAAAAAACAAACAAATCTGTCAGTTAGGCAGCGCTTAGGCTAGTAGACGTGGACTTCTATGCCGTAGAAGACTGAAATCGAGAGCTTAGAAGGAGAGGTTGGAGGTTGGAGCTTACAGCAAAATGTCGCCGCAACAAGCACTGTGTAAATATAAAGTTATTTATGCTCTACAACAACAACATGACGAGCAGAGACGGCAACAATATTTTTTATGCGCCAATGTCCAGCGCGTGTTAATTTGATAAATATACGCCCACACATGAGTTTTTTGTCAAGGAGTGGCAGTCAACAGGCGAAGGCACTTAGATTTGGCTGGGTTCTAAAATTACTTTATGACAAATGGGCGTCGTAAAAAGGAAGAAAATGTATGCAAAAGTAATCAAAAACTGTTGCTACATACAATGAGTGGTATAGTGGCCTTAATAGCATTATGTGCTTTATTCGGCTTCTGAGCTTTTCAAGCAGCTTTATGTGTTTCATTAGTAACCAAATAATAATAATCTCCCCCCTAACTCACATTTTATACGCTTGTATAAATGCCTGAAAGCAAAGTTCATTAATTAAATTAAAACTTTAAACTCACCACTTGACAGACTGACACTCAAAAGACCGTTAAAGATAGTTGCACAAACTTAAGTAGCTTGGCAAGGCAGTGAGCTTAGAAGGGTATGAGTGCATCCAGTGGCCCCACCTATCGCTTACAAATCGTGAGGTCAGTGGCGTGTGCCATAAACTGATACTCAGTACTCGCTTTTAAGGGAAGCCACGTCAGGGTTGTTGTTGTTGGGAAGGATACACCACCACACATCCGAGCAAGTCAGTATGGAAATTGTTTTTGACATGCAATCAACTAAGTAAAACATAAAGTTCATGATATACACATGAAACTATGTAAAGTAATAATTTTCCACTTTGCTACGAAGCAGTGAAAGTTAAATGCTTGCATGTAAGTGTGGGTGTCAGAACACGCCTCTGTCTGGACATGTAATTTTTGCATAAACCGTTAGTTGTTACACTTGGAGGTTCTTTGTTGCACTTGTGGCATAGCTGTTGCTTGCATTAAATGATCCTTGTAAGAATTTTATTGGCGGTTATTGGGTGCATTGGAGATGGTTGAAAACAAAATATGTAAATGATTTGAAATTAGCTTCGTTAGCTCTGCTGCTCTGCTGCTCTAGTGTGTATTGGCTTTTATTGGCAAGCTATGAGGGTGGTCTAATGATTGATGATTGAAACATTGTAAGCTGAGTAGTCAGTTTGCTGACGCATTTATTAAGCTCTGGTGTTGATGGGAATTAATGAAGTTTGTTGACCTCTGAAAAGGCAACCACTGGAGTTCCAAGAAAGACTACATCAATAGTTTAGTGATGGGTAGAGCTTTTCGGTATACATATATTAGGCAAGGGTTGGAATTAAGCGTCCCACTTAAATTTCGTTTTAATATTTATTTACTTTTCTTTCGGTATATTTCAAGATGAAATACAATTGAAAGAATAATCAAAAGTTAAGGGTTAAGTTAATATATATATATATGAGTAAGCACACACAAAATTTCAAGTCGAACCGTCGAATATTTTCTTTCAAAACTTTAAACTCGTTTTTCTCGAAACGGTGTTTTCAAAGTCGGTGAGCAAGATTTCTCAGAAACTCTCGGTCTGTAATTTTTACACAAGCTTCTTAACTATATTTTTTAGTAATTAATCGAAGGATTTCCCCATCCGATGAAAATTTCTAATTTTTATAAACAATTAAAACCCGAAATTTTGGTCGAAAATCGAACCTTTTGCTTTGAGTATCCGCCATTTTGTCAAAAAAAAAATTTTTTTTGCTAATTCCTTCGATCAATCACCATATTATTTATTATATTAATGAGATTTATTTGGTTTTTGCATCTTAGATGATCCAGTCCAGAGATATCGTGCTTACCACAAGACGCCTTTTTTTTGCGGACCTCTGCAAAATTGGCAATATCAACGTTCCCGATAAATATTTTTGGCAATAAAAAATATGTGAATATAGTTTAAGGTTGTCATAATATACCTGCCAAGTTTCAAATCAATAAACCAAATAGTTTGCTTAAAAAAAATTCTTGAAAAATACCTTTTTTTTCGACCTCCTAACTGTAAATAAACCCTTAATAGTTATCTCAGTAAAAGATTCAGATGACAGGAATATGAGGGTGATCTAGTAGTTAGCCAACCTAATATGTTCATTAATACCTAGGCAAGTGAAAAATTCTAGGCAAGCACTGTGGGTATAGTGAGAGCTCACAATCCAGGCAATGACTGCACATGGATCCTCAATAAACCCTTGCTGGAATGATTGAGTATATCACAGGAATCGCAGGGAATTGCAAGGCTAATGAGCTTTCTAGGCTAGGTACATCAGTCTCACCCACAGTAGCATGGAAATAAGTAGGAGCATCAGTATCCTCTCGTAATTTATTACTGGATGGATTGGTCACTGGCACTTGTTCTGTCGCAAGGTTCTTTTGGAGCAAGGAAAATCGCAAACGGTCTAGGGAAATCTTCACCTTCAGTAAAGTCAATCTTTCCATAGTCATAGCGGTTCTAACTGGCCATTGCCCCATCGGGATACACGCAGTCAAACCAAAAATTTTACTGGACGCTATCTGCAGAAGCTACTTGGAGGCGAATGAGGTAGATTATTCCAAACATTTCACTTTGGTATGCCTGCCTTTGCGAGATCTGGGCGGAAATTTCTGGGATCTTTTTTGTGCTTAGCTAAAAATAATATGAAACCCTCTTATTCTGATAACTTTAGTTTCCAACCGTGTATAACACTTTCTTTTTCAAAAACACTAACAACTATTCTTTATTTAAAAAAAAAAAAAACAATAATTCACCGCTTGCAATTAGGCTTTGCCTGGTTTTTCATTCTATGATGTTCAAATAAGCGGATAAATCAATTAGCGAAGTCAATTACATGCAGTAATAAGTTTGAAATTTATAAGCGCCTCGTTTATAGATATGTAAATATTGTAAATATTTTAGACATTGTTAAGCCGCTAACGTAGCAAATTAATAACTACAGTTGTGAAATCACATTTGTGCTGTATAAAAATGCATTTACATGTTACTAATTCTAATTCTCATGTATTCAGGCTTGCATATAATAAAATTCTCCCCCAAGTTGAAATCTCAATGGCGGCGGCAACGACGATTTATGACAGTGTTTTACATATGTATGCCTCGTGTTGCGCTTACGAATTAACTGATTACTCAATAAAACTGCACCTACTAGACATGCATGTAAATTTGAAAGAAGGAAACGTGTCTTTTTAGAACCCTGAAGACATACATATGTACATAAAACCAACAAAAATGTGACTCAAATATTTGCATTTTATGATTCATGTCTAATGTAGTTACATAATCAAATGCAGCAAAAGTGCAAAATGCCGACACAGAGCGCCGTTATTTTGACACTCCTTCACTTCCTACAGCCATAATTTGCAACAATATATTGACACATCATGCTCATTAAACGCTTGCTTGCTCATGGCAGCCTTCAAGCCTATATGAGTATGCTTTAATAATTATTTAATATAAGTAAACGGTTTCTCGCATTTATGTAAATCTACAAATTTACTCAAGCCATTAGCGACATTCACACCCCAAAAAAATTGTAAAAAAAACTCCACTAAACAATTACAAAAAAAACAACAGAAAAACTATTAACTCAATTTGAATCATGACCAACCGCAACCATTCATATGAAAAGCACACAACCACAAAAGCAGTAATAGCAACAACAACAAAAACGACAAATTCATTACTTCATCACAATACTGTGAATGACAACTTCATAGAATTTGATGGGGACGCCGCCGGACAGAGCCACAGGGGTCAAGTGAAGTGAGCAATAGCGATGAGTAGTAATGAAAATATTTGAACAGGAAAATATGTAGGTAAAAGCAACAGAAACACATGACCGCAAGTTTACAACACAAGCAACAACAGCAATGCAAATGCAAATGCCGGTAACTGAAAGGAAAACAAAGAGCTGTCAGCCAACGCCAGAAAGACGACCTCACCTACTACAAAAACAAAAAATAGAAAAAAATGCCAAAAGGTAACTATTGCAGCTTGACTTTGTTGCTCTTGTTGTTGTTATTATTGTTAGTTTTTCTAACATTACAATCATGTCACTCAACATCAAAAGCGTTACATTCTTCACATGTTTGTATGTATGCACATAGATCACATCATTCCTTTATTGCTTCTGCAGCTAAAATATGAAAGGTAGACAATCAGGCGTTCGTTTAGGCAAAAGGAATCGGCATGAGGCAGTAAGAAGTAGCTGAAAGGGGTCGTCATGAGGCATAAACACAAAAAAGTTGGACACAAAAGTTTCGATATTGTAGCATAAGTTCCAACAAAGCCAAACATACCCTGACCCAATCGCCCTCTTTGGAGTAAGTGATTATCCACATACATATGTGTTTGTTTGTGTGTGTTTTTGTAAATTTATGGAGTCGTAAGTTTTTGCATGAGCATGTTTGGATCATTCAATCCCTCTTTCAATGTCATAAAATGAAGTGATTTAATCAAATCCACATCAATAAGCACATAATAGCGAAGATAACAAAAAGCAAGTTACAGCAACAACTCTATGAATTAACAGGGCAAAGATACATAGTTAAGAGCACGCTCTGAAGACTATTGAAAAAAACGAAGTTTGAGTAAACAATTGATGAACCCAAGCTATTCGTAGAGTCTCTATTGTCTTTATAAATAAAGAAAAGTAATTCTTGATTGATGATTTTAAACGAAATTTCAACATGGCCTAGAACTTCGAAGCCCATCCATCTTATTCTCCAGATCTGACTCTCAGCTACTTCTTACTGTTCTCAGATATTCCTCCCTGGAATAAATTTCCACTATAATAAAGGAGTAATTACCCAAAGTAAAGCCTATTGGGAAGCAGAAAAGCAAATCATTCTACGAAATCAAGTTATTCGAATATTTTTATTATTGGTAAAACGACTCAATCGCCACTATAATAATAATAATAAAATCGGGTTTTTCAAAAAAAAAAAAATATTTTTTTTTCTTTAAAACGACTCGAACGTTTTAGCTTCTCCTAATATAATTATTACTTGAAAGTAAATATTTTGCCCACAAATATACGGAGAACTTTAAACTGCAATTTTTTTCCGAAAACTTCCGCTAGAGGGCGCTTTGGTGGAAACTATGAATATTTTAAAACGTATTATTCGAATTCGGAAGTTGATATGTAAGGTAAAGTGGAGATTCTGAACATATAACCTTTGCAGACGATAGTACCACTCAAGAATATATACACATCTATATAATATATCTACACATACTACATGAACGTATCAGGCTACCACAAAAGCCGAATACTGCTTGTTAATTGAAAACTCTAAAACACTTCAAAGACCTTTTCCTTCCAAAGGTCACTTTTGAAGTACTCCACCTATTCATATAGGTCGAAGGTTTATAACATTCAACATACTGTATGAATTAGAAAACACATACGAAATTTATCAACAATTCTTTAAATCGTTGTGTTCTAATTATATTTATCAGAACTCGTTGAAGCCAAAAAGCCATCTGACAAACTAACAATTTTTATTTAAATGATGAGTTTTATCGCTTTTATTCTTATCATAATCTATATTGTTACTCAGTTAAGGAAGAATTCTACATCGTTCTTTAATCTGAAGAATGCAACAAAGTAATAACTTTTCTCGTTTTTCGACCTCTTGTGCGAAAATAATAATAAATTGTGCACACAATTGAAAAATATTTTATGATTATACGGAAATGCCTTTAAACAAAGAAATGTCTATCTTTATGAGGAAACATTCGCAAAAAATAAAGGCAAAAGAAATGACATATAAGTCGGTATAATTTAATTGGCAGATTAACAAAAAAGCCATTTTACATTTAATTTATGGGTGCATAATGCTTTCCTGTCACTGAAAATGAAAATACAGACATAAATAATTGTAATTGAGGAAAGTAATGCATTTGCATTATGTGTGATATATAAATACGGACATACGTAAGAGCTTGAACCCTGAAAATGGTTTAATAAAAAAATAATTGCCTACATATAGGAATGTAAAAAGAGGACCAGACGAACAAAAAGTTTAATTGAACAGAGCAGTATAATGTAGCTATATTAATTTAACTGATAAATAAACTGAAAGGTTGTAACAAAAGAAAAAAAATGATTTCTAATATTAAATATCAATATCAATAAATAGGCAACTCTATTTTTGGATCTATTAAAAAATCAGACTGAGTAAAAAACTATTTTAAGAAATTTAACATAATAGAGAGAACAATAAATACTAGGGCACAATGAGCCAAATCTTACAGTTATTTGTTCGAAGAGCATTGACTTGTAGTAAATATAAATCACACTTTCTTTTCACGAACTCTTTTAAATAAATAAAGTGTATATAGATAATATTAAAATATAACACCTGCACAGACTACAAAGGGATGCAATCGGTTCGCTTTTTTGCATCCATTTCGTCTACAGCTACATTTCGCTTTGAGCTATCCGCCTACGAAAAGTGGAAACATTCTTTTGGCACACACCTAGAAACACCACATAGCCTGAGACTGTTAGAAGAATATAATATGGCTGAAGGATGACAACAGACAGCGCTAAAAGTTGACAACAACGCACGACTCGCACACTTCACGGAAGTCACTTCAACGAGTGATATAGAGAGAGAGAAAAGCTTTTAAGCGCTAAAGGCGTCAAACAAAGCGAAACACCTCTCGAGCGGCTATGAACCTTTGTGTTGTGCTCAGTTAAAGAGCTTAACGGTTGTGAGGCTGCCAGGATGTGGGATGTGTGACATTTATTGCGACATATTTTTTTGCGATTTCCTTACAATTGTTTGAGATTTTCTATTTTACGCGATTAATAAAAGCAATATAAAAGTAAATTTGTTGAGAAGAGATGAAAGAATGGTTTGGGACAATACGTTACCGTTATCTCTGTCTTAATTCTATTAATATATCTCTCATTGTACATATATCTTGATATATGGATATTGGTGTAGAGAGTAATCGACCTAGTTGAGTTTACGGAGATACAGTTCAATTGCATGCATATTTGGAATCGATGGACGAATATGTAGAAAATATCGAAAACGTTCGTTAAACCGGGTTTACGTCCCCTTTTCCAAAAATTCGGACTAGACTAATTTACGATACGAGCCTCAGAGTGTCCTAGAATCCTCTGATCCTTTTAATATATATTATATGTTACAATACAACTCTGAACCTATTTCTATAATTTAAAGGTGAACAAAACTATTACAAAAGTTTGAAAATTATGAAATATATGCATACGTATGTTTAAAAAAGTCAAGACCCATTCAACTTCTATGTGTCACGAACCCGTTAAGTGCAGCTAACTAGAACTTTGACTCTTGGAAAATAGTTGTCAACAAAGAGTTATTACACTTGGTTTGGCAAGAATGCTGCGATGACACTCACCTGACAGCCAAGAATGCGTTTTCTTCACATCAAAATACAACTCGACATACACTATGCTAACCAGCTGAACACGAGTATATATTAAATTCTAACTGTTCCTGCTGCAGTGGGCAAGAGCGCGAACGAGCAAGTGAATGAGATTGGTACATCAAACGAACTGACACGCTAGACATTGCAGGCAATACACATATACACCGGTGTTCATATATGTATGTGTATAGCCAACGGCAACCGCGAAATTGTGCTGCTTTCAATTTGCAAAGCATCCCCCCTCCTTTTGAATGATGCACCGGCGGCCAGAGAACCGGCTACCAGCTCTTGGACGCACTCTTCTTCTTGGCCAACAGCTCGAGCACACGACAGTAGCAGTTCTTCAACTACTACTTCATACCGGTGTCTAGTGGGCTTCTGTTCTGTTTGTATGTATGTTTGTGCGTAAGTTTCCATTACATTGCCTGTTAGTGCTTGTAAACAGTAATTAATGAGTCGTCGTCGTCGTCTGCTTTTTGTTGTTAGCACACTTCGTATTCTTTCTTTTTTAGGTTATGAGACTAAGCGCTGTTTAATGATGAGAACTTTTTGTGCGAAGAGTGAAGCGCGCAAAATGTTGATTCAATAAGAAGTTAAGACGAGGAGTTGCTTGCTTAATGGCACACTGCGTGTTTTTTTTTTTTTTTGTTCTTGAAGAGGAATTATTTAGAGTAGGCATTTCGGTTTGCCATTTATGCATTTATGAGGTGACGTTATACAAGTTTGTACCATAGAAACTAGGTTAATTCATGACGTTTCGGGATATTGATTCGAAATGGTCGGACTAATAAAGCGGGTATGTGAGAATGTATGAGAATAATAGTAAACAGATATATGAATGAGTGTCTATATAAACAAAATAATTTTATAACCGAGTGGCAACTCTATCACTGAACTTGATACAATTTAATTGTGTTTAATTGCAATCTAAAATTGTAAAATAAAGGTAAGCTTCGGTAAAAGCTCTTAAAATACAAAACCTGATTGAAACATGGTTGCCAACTTTGCAAATAACAAAAAAAATATTTAAAATAATATGTATCGAAATTCTGATACACACTGTAATTGTTTTATTAGCACCAAAATAAACAAAAAATACTTTTCAGATATTTTTGTGAATAGAGTTGCCAACTGTCAAAAATTCACAATGTAATAGAAAAATTGTATGCGAATGTATAACAGATAAGTACAGAGTAAGGCTCTTCAAGTGTGTTATGAAAGGTATTTAACATTAAACTTGAATTGAGAAAAAAGGGTTACCACTTTAGCTAAAGTTGCAATATATGTATGTCTGACCTCCACTTTCAGTATATAAAAACACAAATGGTGTACCAAAACACATACAATCCCATTAAATATTTTGGTAGGGCTGCCAACTTTCTGAAGTAAAAAAGTTAAATCAAAAGCCATGGTGTAAATGTATGGAAATGTGGTGGATGTACTGTTATTGGTTGGCGCCCAAGAAAAATACATAATTAATAACATAGCATACATTGAAAGTGCTCCATTGAAAATAAATGGAGCAAAACAAATGAAACATGACTTTCATAAGTTTAAATTTTAGACAGTGTTGCCACATATTTTAAATAAAAGAATTAAAAAATATTATTTACTAAAAACCTATTTACTTTTAAAGTGTTTATTGCGAAGTGAGAACTTCGGACTTGTTAAATTTTTAGAAATAGGGATGCCATTAACTTTTAAATTTAATATAATATTTTTTTTTATTTTCTAGCAAATAAATATTTTTTGACGGAAAAATACCAATTTGGGCTCTAATCTATTCTAACAGCGTTGCGAAAACCATTAAAACTTATTTATTTTTGAAGAAATTAAAATTAAGACTCAGCACAACAATTATTTTGGTTCTCATAGCTTCTTCAACTTACCTTAAAATATTTGGGTGGGATAATTTGTTCAGCAGCTGCACCTCCCTGAGCATATTTGGTCGATTTGCACGTAACTGATTCATTTTCAGCACCATAACTTCGCCAGTTGTACGATGAGTGACCTAAAAGTAGAAAAGAACATAAGGTATACATTAGTAAAAAAGACGCTATGTAAAGAAGAAAGCTGTCCACTATACACTCATTAACAAATGTTTATTTTTAAGAAATTGTCAACTGTATTACTAAAGAGATGTCTGTATGTAAAGTAAACATGAAATAAAAAGGCACAAAATATGTGTTGGCGTTCGTTAGTAACTACTCCGCCGAATTGGGTTAATTTTTATATGCCGCAATGTCGCCATTATTCCCAATGTGACAGCTGTCTTACCAGCTAGGAACCACATTTCGAGTTCAAGTTGCACAGCGCAGCGCCAACAACTGTTGTCCCCACATTTCACTCGGCTGTGTGGCCTTTGAAACGATCGCACACAGCAAGCAAACACACACACACGCTCATCACTCGCTTCCCAACCCAGTTTTGCCAGTGGAGGCGAACTTACACCTCAAGTCTGGGTGCCAAGAGGCGCGCACAAGAAGTTGCCACAACATGTTGCACAGCAATAAGTAGGCTATATTAAAACAAAGTGCGTGCGCAACAATAAGGTATAATTAAACTTTTACTGGCACGAACTAATAAAATTGTTTACATTTAAATTAAAAATAAGCGAAGATTTTAAATACACAGCATTTCCGACGCATAGTCTCAAGCCGCGATAGCAAGCTCGTGGCAACAGGCAATTTGTTGTACAAAGTACCGGCTGTGAATACTCGATACTCGAACTGTCGTCATTGACGAATTATCACTCTCTCAGGTGAAGTCAAAAATAAAGCGAAATAATTGTTTAAAAATATAAGAGAGCCTCCATGCCGCTTACCACGCGGCTGCGCAGCCTTTTTGGTAGCAGGTGACAGGTGTCATATAAAGTAACCGGTTTGTCTGGCAGTTTTGAAGTTGTTTTAAGTATTTATTACCATGTTTTTGTTGTAACTGAAGAATGCACAAGTATGTAGAGATACATAGATATGTCTGTGAGTGGTTTTTCCCAAAAATGAAAATAGTCATATTAAAAAAACGGAATATAAAAGAAAACTGGAAGTAAAATTGTGTGGAAAGAAATGCTGGAAATGCAGCTGAAGACATTGCGCGAGTGTTGCGTTGCGGCGGCGCTTGAACCGGGTAGACGGGTTTCGCGACATTAACATCAACCGTTACGTATTCAAGAGGCGCATGCATGCGAAAAGTTGACTTACACCGCTTATATACTAAATTTTTATGTATATATGTATTGATGTATATAGAAAATTATATAAATATTAAGTACTTATAGCATTTCTGCAAACTGGCAGATGGTTTAAAAATTATTTAATACTGAATATTGCGTTCCTATTGAAAGCTGATGATAGCTGTCTTCGTTATGCCATTACTTGGAAAGTGGCGAATCGAACAAGCAATTGGCATAAAACAGTTAAGAGGGTATAATCAAAAACAGAGAGGGTGGAGAGAGGTTGGAGTACTTCAATGAGGTATTACTCACAGAATGGCTGGAAAGTAAAGAAAAGTACGAATCAAAAGAGAAGAAAGCAAGAAGAGCACTTGAAGCTCTATATTCTATTAATACTATCCCGTGAAAAGATTTCTGCCTTTCAGTGAACTGATTCGAAATATTTTTTTTTTTCAAATCTTTCAGATCAAAGGATCAGCAAGTAGCGTGAACATTCGTTTTGAAGACTTTTTAAAATGATTCTATACATTTGTAACGGCATAATAACACTGCTAGCTCCAACCAAAAAAAAAATAACTTTTTTTACTAACAATTAAATATTAAAAATATAACCAATAACACAGATTGAGCTTCACACCCAAATAAAAAAAATATTTCACGCACCTAATATGCTACATATGATTCAAGCAAATTGCAACACTGCTGTCATAGTGCCTGTTATGACCTTACAAAACAACGACCTTCAACAAAGGTGAACAGGATTGTAAACTTCAGACAGCTGTTGTATCATTTCAAAATAAAAAAAAAATTAAAAATAAAAAGAAACAACAACAAACAAACGACGAAGGAAAACTTTTATGTTAACCAACTAACGAAAGCACACACACATCCATTTGTTTGTGCGACATATCTCAGGCGGTTGAGTGCAAGCGCATAAAAACGTTAATAATTCGAAAGTGAAAAGGCTGCACATTTTTATAATCAATAGTTAAAAAGACATATGCAAATTTGCAAGTAGTTTTATGAGTGTGTAATGGTGCAAAAAGCCGTTAAATGGCTGTACAAATAGACGCAGTTGGCAAGAATGGGAATTAACGGTATTCCTTGCATTTCTTTATTATTTTATGAGATTTCGTATTTTTTTTTTGCGTTTATTTAAAGAAATAGACAATAACAATAATATTACACCGAATAAAAATTAATATAATTTTTTTTTAATAAAAAAATAAAACAATATTAAAAAATATAAAAAACCGGACAATAAATATAAAATAAAAATAAAAATAAAATTAAAATTAAAATTAAAATTAAAATTAAAATAAAATAAAATTAAAATAAAATAAATATAATAAAAATAAAGTGGAAAATATTTTTATAAAAAATGTGGGTAAAGAGAAAAAATTAATTGACACAAAATATTTTTTTTATTTACAATTCAATTAAAATAATAAAAAAATAAATAAAAGAAATATATAAAAACATTTAATTTATGAAGAAAAAACTTTAATCAAAACCCAAAAAAAATATATAAAAATCGGAAAAAATTAAATATAACATAAAAAAAATAAAATTAAAATAAAATAAAATTTAAATTAAATAAAATAAATATAATAAAAATAAAGTGTAAAATATTTTTATAAAAACATTTAATTTATGAAGAAAAAACTTTAATTAAAACCCAAAAAAAAAAACCAAAAAAATATTTAAAAATCGGTAAAAAATTAACATAGAGCGTTGTAATCAAAATTATAATTATAAATAATATAAAATTATAAAATAATATATTTATTTAAGGGGATACGCCACCCTGAACGCATGAAAATCGGATAGTTTTTTAGGAATTTTTTAACAATACATACTATTTGATGTTCTTTACATTTATTGCTAATTTAATACATATCTTAAGCTTTATAAATATTAAAAAAAAAACGTTTTTAGTTAAATATAGTTGATCAATTTTTCCGGAGCACTCCTTGATGGAGTACATAATTGGACACAATTTTTGTCTGAAACAAGTAAAAAAATATTTTCCTTAAAAAATTATAAATTTTGAACATAGGCGAATTTTGACGTGGCTCCTTAGAATATAGACTTTGAAATTAAACAAAAAATTTCATATTGTATTGTATTGTGGTGTAACCCCTTAAAAAAATCGTTTCTGAGGTCATTATTTTCTTTAGCTTATTAGCTTTGTGATTAGGCATTGTCAGCTTTCAAAAATATTTAAATTCAGTTTGCGCCTCCTTATTGAAAAAAAAGTTAGTTATTTACGCTTAAAGCTGTTCTAATATTTTTAACTTTTTTCGTATGTATAAAAAATTCCATAAAATAACAACGATGACCTTTGTAAACTTAACTGATTTCTACCCGCCGTTCTTTATAGCACTCTAATGGAATGCTACCAGACGATAGATAATTTTTCGCTGAATTCACTTGAAAATCAAGCAATTAACAGCACAGTGCGCGCCTGCCTTCCAACAGCATTCAATTGAATTCAATTAAAATTTTACTATTTCGCCACTATTTATTGTACACATATACCAACAACTGTATGTGCGGCAGGAATTTTTCATTACCCGGAATCCAAAATCAATTGCAAATAAATACAATTTGAATACTACTCGCACACATGCAAACGCACAAGTGCAATTGCAATGAAAGCATTTTCGTGTTCACCTACTGCAAAATTAACAGCGATTAAACACGCCACACAAAGCAACCATGTAAAGTTAACAGTGCGCACTGCTGCTGCTGCCGCTGCCGCCAAATAATAAATTCACAACAATTTACAGCGTTTGGCTGTGCGGCGGCACGGCAGCCAACTGACCAGCATTGCTTTGTGCGCCATCAATTACACTATCACCTCAAGCGTAGACGCAGCTGCGCCACCGCCAATGAATTTTAATGCTACAAATTAACGGCGAGGATTGAAGCCGAGGAAGCCGCAGAAGAAGAAAGCCCAAAAACGAAGTGGTAAACCAATAAAAAATGGTCAAACTTGTATCGAAAACAAAAAAAATCATGAAAAGTTTAAAAAACGCCAACACACGTTAATGTGCAAGCGCAGGCAACAATGATTGCAGCGCCAATAAAAGCAACAGCAATTTACAAGCAGTAAACATTATTTGTTGTGAATCGCTTTTTTCCTTTTATTGGTGCTATTGCGAATTTCGGCGACTGAGGTTTGTAAGTATAATAGGAAACGAATTGGCTTGTTTTCGCATATTCGCGGAAGTGTTGTGAAGCAAAACACCGGTGTTTACTGTATACACCACCGCATGATCATCCTGCGCATGCGGTCTATTGATGGTTTCAACAAAACAACTACAGTCAAATTTTTAATGCAAATTTGGCCAAAATATTTTTTCGGAAGTCTTTATTAACGGCAGATTACGTAAATATAATTTTTGTGGCTTGATTTTACGGCGATAATCAAATGAGGAGTACTTCAATGGAACTTGAGAGCAATAACAGCGTAACTTGATATTCAAAAATATGAAAATTGTTAATAATTTATCCGAAATCAGAGGTAATGTGGGGTTTACAGCTCTTTCGAAATAAACGGAAAACCACAGCCAACTTAACGTGCAAATAAAGCTTATCGCAACGGTCTTTTTTCTTTTTTTTTTGATTTTTGAGGTAATAAAAAATATGTGTACCCAAGATTATCTTACATAAGAGTATTAATAACTACCGGTGTATAGTAGTAGCGTTCACCTATGTATTAATAACTTCGAATGATGTAATTAGTATTTCAGGGGTTAGGTGGGTTTTAGAGACTAAAAACAAGGGTTTTTTTCAAATTTTTTTTAAATATATATAATCATATATTCCATTTTAACAATTCAGCGTATCAAAGATACATGTTTAAACAGTATTTTGTGAACTTTTTATTTAAAAATTCAGAAAACTCAGCTCTTAGTACCTCATCTCCCATACCGTGTCCAAAAAAAGGTCTTGCCGTGGACATCATAACTCATTATTGCTTCATCTACAAACAATAAACCAAAAGTATTTCGATAGTATATTGATATATCTAGTTAATGAACGAAGGAAAAAAGAAGATATCGAAATTTGAATTTTTGACAAAATTTAAACCAAAAATTTGGTCAAAATTTTGGGCTCGCAAAAATAGTTCTAATAAAAATATAAAAAAATCCTTCCTTCATTAACTAGATAATGTTTTTCCAAATTTGTGTGAAAATTTGAACAAAATCGCTTCATAACTTTTTGAGATATCGTGTTTACCGGCTTGAAAAATTGAGTTTTGAGATAAATGCATTTAAAGTTTTACATTTGTACTGAAGTGGCCTGATGGGCGGAACTTCCAAAGGGTATATCTCTTAGAATATTATTCGCCCGTAATGAGCAGAGAAGGAAATTAGTATAACCAAAACTAAATACTTCAAGTTTTTAAAAATATATGGCATCCTTCTAACAGACCTACTGATCGTATTATTTGTATTGAAATTTTCCTGTTTGCCACGAGTTAATAGAAAATATGACACAGAGTCGCATTTCGTTGTAGTTGATTAGCTATCAAATTCATTTTAAAAGGCAATATATTTTAGCAAAATACTAATAGACTAACCCATAAAATATATTTTCATTTTATATGAAACAAATATAACATTTCAGCAGTCTGAATGTCTGGTTTGACATCAACCTAAAATCCCAACTTACTGAGTATCCCTAAGAAATTTTGCGATATCGATTAAACTCAGCAAATTTATTTAGTGGTGAATATTACATTTGCGATTAGAATTTTGCGCAACAAAAATAACTATAAAAAGTTATCAAAATGCCTTTTATAAGTTTTAAAATCCACGGTCCTTATCTGCCTTTTTATAACTTCTTTAGTGACTGTTGATAAATTTAATCTGTAGGTGCCGAGTGACCTTTGGAATATAAAGATGTTTTTTAGAATTAAATATGCATTCTTTCTAGGTGCCTTAAAGACTATTTATATTAATTTGCCTATCAAACACACACTTGTTTTCATTATTACATAAACTACAAAATTTTTAAGCACCCAGTGTTATTACGTCATCCTCTTAGTTACACATAAACATCAAATCTTATTAGTTTATTATCTCATAATTGCCTCAAATTTACTTTCACATTCTTGGAAAAGCAAATTAAACTATAAATTACGAAAATTCGCCAAAAACAAAACCGAAAGCAAGCATGAACCCTAACCACCACAGGGAGATGAGCATGCAGTGTGACATTATAAAACAAAACACTCATGACCTTGACATTAAAAATTAACTGCCAATTTAGCAAGAATAAAATTGTAATTCGCATATGGACGCGTTTTAAGTAACAACAAAAACAACAACAAGCTGAAAAGTGCCTGTAGAAAAAAATAACTAAACTCATACTAGCATGCTTGCCATATGCGCGTTAGTCATCATATTGAAGTAGTGATGTTTTTGGCATAAATTAAATATTGTTTTAATATATGCATGTGTTTTTTTATTTATTTATTTTGCACTTTGTATTTGCATTTCATTAACACGCACTATAAGGTTAATCGGTGCGTCACACTGTGAGAGAAAATGCAATAAGGAGCAATCTTTGTAAGAATTTTGTGAATATCTTGAAAAAAAATATTATATACTGATATGCAATTACTGAAATTGAGATGTTCAATTGAATTATAGATTCTTTAACATTTATTTACACATTTTCCAACACTGCTATGTTCATATGTATGATACTGTACAACAAAATCGAAGTTAAAATTATTATTGACATAGAAAGCGTATTCTTAATTCTTCGATTTTAGTATCTTCTAGGTCTGACTATTACATAAGGCGCAGTTCAAATTAAAACTGGATTCCAACACTTTTTTTCTACGAATAATAATTGTACAATATTATTTTTTACCTTTTCTTGCTTTTAAGTGCTGTCATTCGAAAAAGAAGCTAAACCTGCTCTCCAACACTATTCCTCATTTATTTCAATTTGGAACTGTTAAACGTTTTCCAACACTACTGCTCAAAATAGCATAATTGAATTATAAATAAAGTATTTCATTAATTAAATTAAATAATTGATCAATTAAGTTGTTACTATTTTTACAGTAACATAATATTTCACATTTATATTCTATGTGCTAGCCTTTTCGCACAGAAATTAGTTGATCAATTAATCGGCTGCTCGAGCGCTGATTTAGATCGATTTAGTATACAAAAGAAACATATTATTTTCCTACATTAATTTTTAATCGAGTACAAATCGAGTTTAAACTGGAATGCAGCTCTGGGGGTAGTTGTAAAAGCAATCAGCTCATAAAACATACCATTTCTTATGAACAGCAAAAACAAAAATGTAGAACAGCAGATTAATCGACTAGCCGACAGTGCGAAGAACAAAAACTGGTTTCTCAATTATAATCTTAATGTATTAAATTAATAGCCTTTTTACACAGGAGCTAATTGATCAATAAACCGGCCTCTGCTGCGTTACATTAATATTTGATTGAATTTTAATCGACGGTAGATATCGCTGCTTAAAATAGCAATCAGCTGATGAAATTTACCTACTTCTTAAGAAAAGCAATCGGTTATCGAGTAGCCGGCAGTGTGAAGAGCAAAAAAGGTTACTCAATAAAACTTTTGATGGATCAATTAATTTGGCTGTGTAAAAACGCTATAATGTGGCTGTGCGAAAAGGCTAGTAGACTGCTAAGTAAACCATCAATATGATAGTTCAGGCCAATATGACCCGCCATCATTGCCGCCGTTTTAACAAAATCAACTATTTTATATATGATTTGAAGTATAAAGCAGTAAAGACATAACTTTATGTCCATTATTGACTCATTAATCAAAAAGAATTATCAGTCTTCAGGGAAACCAAAAACGATGTAATCATGACTGCTTTTGGATTTAAAAAAATAAACACAATAACCATCGTTTAACAAATAAAAAATGCATATTTATTGCTCTAAATCACGTGGCTTTTATAGCATGTAATATTGAACGACGATATATCACTGGAATAGTTCATAGAAAAGCTTACGAGTTAGAAATTATTAAATCATATAACAACAGCAATAATTAATTTTATCATTGTCTATTGTTTATGACACCCGCCATTGTTAAAACTAATCATCTACTTTATAGCTCGACAATACGTCAAAACACGTGGTCAATTAAAGTAGAAGTGCAAAGTTCTACAAACAGACATGCAGTGCACTCTTTGTTCAACAGCTTAACTAATTATAACACACACACACATGCTGCTCGGTCAGCCGATGTATGTACGTCACGAAATTGATGCGAAACAGACCCATTGGCCAGAGGTAAATTTGCACTAGACAAACAGGAAATTAAACTGCATTTCGACAGCGTTTCATCTGTGGCCTGACCGCTGGCAAATATGCACAGAAAATAAACAAGCCCAGCAAACAAGAAAAGAACACACACACACATATATAAAAGCAATTGCATACAAGCGCACCGAATTGACTCATTCGCCGGCTTTGTATTGAACTTGCACTTGAAAAATTGGCAATCGAGACGCAAAGCGATTGTTGTGAGCGCACAGCGCCAAAGACACACACACATAGACACACATATTTGAATTTGCAAGCGTCTGGTGGCATGGCAAATTGACTTTTGCCTCCTTTGTGGCTTCTATTTATAGTTACCGAGTATAAGTGTGTGTGTGTGTGTGTGTGAGCTTAGGCAAGCTAGTTGTTGTTGTTGTCATTGTTTCTTTAGCTTGCAGCTGTAATTGCGTGCTGCCACTTAAACTTCTCGCCACCTTCCACCACCCAAACCGTAGCAATTATTATTAAGTATGCGCATATAGCCACAACAACAACAGTACACACATACATACATATGTATGTATCATACACACACACACCTCAAATTGTTGGCTAGACTTTTTTTCGCCGCGTTCGTTCATTTACCAGTTGACGGCAGACAGCAGCAGTTTGTGGTTGCAAGTCACTGATAGCCACTATTGTTGTTGTTGTTGCTGTTTTTATTGCCAGTTATTCGATTGTTGTTTGGTAGCTGCATTGGCGAATTCGTGATCGGCGTTCATATATATTTGTATATATGTAGACACAGCCATACTGGTATGCGCATAGACAATGTTGAAAACGGAAGTACTGTTCGCTGCTCAAATTGCACATTATGATCGATAATAAAATCATTAAGAAATACCAAGGAAATATGTATGGGTTTTTAGGAATTTGTAGAAAATAAACAAACTAAATTTTATTTTTATTTATAACAGCCACATTTTTTAAATATATTTTATGTAACCAAAGTAATAAAAAATTTCTCTTTACATTTATATTATCAAAAATTAAGCAAAATATTTTGATATAAACTATATAAGCACTAATCCCCAGAAAATCCTCGAACCAAACTTCAACAGCCAGTATTTTTAATATTTTTTTGATTAAACAGGCTGCAAGAAAATAAATGTGTAACATAAATAAAATTTAACGAGAAGCTAGGTGTGTTAACAAGTTGGAGCTGATTTAGGAAATCATAACCACTGATGTCGTTTATCCAGAAAGTAGGTAAAGCCTCAGAAAAATAATTTTAATTTTTGATAAAAAAAAATATATATTTTGGGCGCGGTAACACGTTTGGAATGAAATGTTTATCCTTTTCTATAACGAATAGACACACTGCATGGTTTTTTGGGTTTGAGAGACTTTGTAATATGAAAGAGACAACCGAATATCAAATTATTAGCACTAGTCAATTAAATCGATTTTTTTTATATCGATCTTGGACATTTGTGTCAACATTAACCCAACAAAACATTTGTAGAGATCTGTTTGCATCCCAAACTTATTCTCAACTGAAAATGTCACTTTTTGAGCCGAATTCTCGACATTTGCGGGAAATTTTGCTTAACTTTTTTAATTCCCAGAAAAGTGCGGCTGAGGCTCATCGACATTTGTAACCGTTTTTATATAAAAAAAACTTAAATTTACAAAAAAAAAAACACGGCGGAAGCAAAGTTGTAGATCTAGTATTTAAAATTGAAGATCAATAGCACGCAATTTGACAATACATGTAAATTAAACCGCATAAAGATCATTTGAAACCAAGAACTTTGATATATGTCCGTTCTAGAGTACTCTAAGACTCAAACCACTCCGGTCTTATCAGTCAAAGACGATTTTGACTAATCCGGTGTGGGTTGAGTTCACATATTGTTCGGCGATGTTTTCGAAAAATAATGGGACTAGTCACTCTCATTATCAGAGATTATTTTATACAACTTCGAACACAAAACAAGAAAGCATCGACTATTTCCTTAACTTGTTTTCCATTTGAAGACCGATATCTCGGCGAGAAGTGGACGTATCGAGGTGTTCAAAAAACCAAATTAAAGCTAAATGAACAAAGTATCCTTATAATGGGTAAGCTAAAAAGATTTTTTCCACACCCGTAGACCAAAAAAAAGAACTAAAAAAATTTTGAAAATTTTTTTGTTGCTGGTTTTTCTACGATTACTCAAAAACCGCAGAGGTTAAAAATTTTTAAAATTTCTAATCCAAAAACTAGATACTTGGAGCTATAATTTCCTTCTTTATCGATTTCTTGTACGACCATTTCTTTCGAAGTTACGGTCTGTTGAAATTTGCCCAAAAATTTCGAATTTTTTTTGATCCCTTAATTTTTTCCAGTAGTGTAGTTTAAAAAATTGGTTCATAGAGAACATTTTGAAAGATAATGAAACTGTTTGGAGGCATATAAACTTGAAAAATAGTTAAAGTAAAATAATAAATGTACACTTAAATTATTCTAAGAAACACGATGTATATATTGATTAAAGTAAATATTCATTAAATTGTTGAAATTAAAAGACATCATCAGAGAAAATTTTAATTGAAAATGAGTCAAACTGAAATTCTACGCAACAAATTACGCAATCGAAGTACGTAAGTGAAAGAATTTGAGAATTGTATAACAAACGAGTATGTACTCAGTGATTGCGTGATTGTTAAAAATACAGCGGAAATAGAAAACGCCGAATTCTTGAGTGAAACACACATGAAGATACATTTTTGTATGTATGACATATAGAAAAAATACAAAAAATTCAAAATAGTAAAGAAAAAAGACAAAAAAAAAAAGTAGCAAAGACAATATCGATGGCAAAAGTGACTATGACATATGACAATACTCAAATAAGACAAAAAAATTCTACTTTCAAATATTAATGAGCACATTAGAGAATATTAATATTAGATAAAAAAATAATTCTATGCAGATATTTTTCGTAAAAATAAAATTACTATTTTCTCAAAACCCTTAATCTTGACTTTTTATTTATATATTTTTTCTATGAAAGATTTTTCTTCGTTCTTATCATACTCCAAAAAAGTTAGAATTTATTCTTGGAGCACACCAAAACCACATACTTATGACGAATTAATACCCAAAACAAGCGGCTTAAAATTTTTTACACAAAATCAGCTACAGCAAACAACAAACACACAGCGGACACAACTCGTTGCTGAAATTGATGAATGAGCGCCAAAATCAACAAATGAACAATGCAAAAAAAAAACGCGAATAAAAAGTATACAATAGACGTAATTGCAAAAATATGTGTCAAGAGCTACAACAATGGAAAATGATCATCTAACAAATATGGCATAAAATAAGTGAAAATAATAAAATAAAAATAAATGAAATAGAACTCGCACTGGTGAATCATAGCGACGCATGGGAAGATTTGTGAGCACATTGTTACTGCGAGAACACAATCAGATGTGAGACATGTGAGAACCAATGCACGATCATTTCAAATAATGTGGGTGTATAGGTATTTATTATATATATGTAAGTACTATAAGTACAAATATGTAAGCACTTTGTGACTGCTTTTATTAAACCGTTGTTTACGCAAATGCACTGTTGTTGCCCATTGATGAATACGTTTTCGACACGCTGAGCGCAGCGTATAGAATTAAATAATAACTTTTCGTTTGAATTTTTAATTTTGTAAACAAATGTGACCTTCAGCATTTCAGGTTAGACGCCACAATATATGTAAGTGGCCGTAATGCTTTGAATGCATGAATCTGATGAAAACAAAACAAAAGTGTATATTTACGATATTTATTCTGTATTAATTAATCAGAATTTTGTTTTTGCCAATGCAATGTGCAAAAATTGCAAAATCAAAATAAACAAAATGAATGGAAATTATTAAAAAAAAATAAACAAAAATGAGAATAGAAATAAGAGAAAAATGAAAAATTAAATAAAGAATACTAAAAATAATCTGAAATAATTATTTTGGTTATGTACTTGATCTTTCAAGTGCGTATATTGACATAAGTCAAACCGGCTCACTGTAATCACGACTTTTTTGAGCCATGACATTGAACGCATGACATGGTACACGCATCTGTGTGGAATTTTTTGAGGTAAAATAAATATTTGCGAAAAATGCGAACTATTTGTGATTAAGTATAGAGATATTGAGCTTTAGATAACAATTTGTTTTTGTTGTTTTCATACATTTAGCGTTAGGTTAGGTTAGTCTGGTTGGCCAAAGCCACATATGGACCAGTTTTGGTCCTTTGCGATACCAGATGGAGTGCGGCAAGTAGTTAATGAGGCGTAGTCACCCTTTAGGCGAATTATCGCGAATTTTACTAGGTTCTGTGGTTTTACTAGCGATACCTCTTCCAGATTCTCGTACTGTGAGGCCCCAAGATGTGGGAGCCGTTGCCTTGCTACATTGTTTTTCTTATACCTTGCTCTTGACATTTCCTGCAGTCATCTCGATCCGCCTGGCACATCTTGCAGGGTTATGCCGCCACCAGATAGGAACATGTGGGAATTCCAACCATAGTCTTACAGTTTATTCTATCGAACGACAGTAAAAAATTTGTGTATTTTTAGATGTTTTGTACTCCGGTATATTTTTTCCAGCGCGTTTTGATCTTCCTTGCCATGCTCCTGTCTAGATCGTCATATAGCCAATGCATGGGTTTGCAAATGTTGTTTTGGATGTTTCTGTATGACAGTGGTGTACCTTTTATCTCTTTTATCTTCTTCAATCCCGTCTACAATCTCATTGCGTACAAGGCCTTTGTAACCTGGCACTCAGTAGAGGTGAAGCCACTTCCTGGCAACACCGTCCACTGCCACTATATTTAGCATTAGGCTGAATCGGACTACAGTGATCTCACTGATTAGCCATGTGTTCTCAGCCTCCGATATCTATGATATATGTGAAAATGTTAAAACTTGGCGTATTCTTGAACGATTGAACTGAGATTGGGATTAAATGGGAAATTAATCCAATTTTAGCGGGTAAATCACAGATACAATTATTATATTTTCGAAACCAATTTTAGTAATTTGGTTCAACAGTTTAAAATTGTCTTTTGAAGACACATCTTTGGCGAAAAATATTACTAAAATTACTTTATCTAATAAGTTTAGAATTAAATGAATGAATGAAAGTGAATTCTTAGATCCCTAAACCTCTTCGAATCGAAAAAGTGAGAGTAAATATTGTGCGAGGATAAACCTTTTAATGAATGTGTGTTCTAAAAAATCCTTATTAATTTTTTTTTTTTAATATTTGAAAAATTTAGCCCAGTAAATTTAGGAGTCATCGAACTTCAAATTTAAAATTTTTTTTAACGCCTTATGATAAAGTTAAAATAGTATTGATCTCTGTTTAACACGCCATAAAACTAAAAATCTTTAAATTTCCGATTTTGAGATTACCATTATATAACCAGACGCTTCCTCTCCAATAAAAACAAATCAACACATATGTACGTGCGTGAAAGAATATGCAAAGTAATCAAAATAAATTTCCCAAACAAATGCATGCAATTAGATCAGAATCTAAAACAAACCATTAAAACCACAAAAACAACAACAAAACAAATTGTGTGCTGTAAGAACAGAAGTATGTCTACGCCCGTACTCACTCACGCACACGTGACAGACATAAAAATTACATAAAACGTATCAACAACGATGATGATTCGATTACCGGCACATGATTTTACGCATGCGCATGCGCAAGCAGTTTAAAACGACCACGAACAGACAGCGAGTACATTATTGAATAACCGATTTAAGTGCAACAAAGCTGACTGCTACTGACTTCATTAAAAACCACCAAAAAAAAAAAATAAAAAATTAAGAAAGAGTTGCATTCAATCCACACACACACAACGCCACGAAGGGCCGCGCGACAGACAGTACGCGCAAATAAACAGCTTTATCGACGCGACAGTACAAGAGCGGCGGCAGCGATTAATGAAACCTCCTTTATGACCGTTAAAAGACTAAGCGCAAACGGACAGCAGTCAATATAAACATACAATAAACATTTATAATGCCGTTAGTGTTAGAACGCATTCAATTAATTGGAATTGCATTATGCCAACATTTATTACCTTTCAACAGGCAATGACAATACAATTTATGCCTATGTAAGTCTCTGCATGAGTGTAAGCAAGCGCTCTTCGATGCGTTCGAGGCGTGTGTGTGAAGCTAAAATATCAGAACGAAATGTCTGCACGAAGTTGCGTTGCAGCGGTGGAGTTTGTTCGTTCAATTCTGCATTTAATTCGTTTTTAAGCTGGTCAGCCATCGGCATGCTCGACTCCGCGCTTTCGAAATAACTATGTATATTCTCGCCGACGGCGTTTTGGCGTCTTCATTGTGACGGTTATTGCATTTTCAGGCGCGTCGTGACACTTATTTTAAATTGCTTCCAATGCTTCAGGGGGCAAAATAAATAGCGGAGATAGATAGACGAGTTGTTTTTTAGATGAATGAAATGTGGTTAGAAAAGATACTGAATATATAAAGCTCTCAGAGAATATATTTACCCAAGACTATACACATAGTTGCTATGAGTCGTATGGGTCAAAATTTTCTAACCTGAAATGTTTTTTAGCAAAATATCAAACATTCATTCTATAGACATTTCCTCAGTTCATAGTATATCTAACACACTTGTTCTGCTACGAATTGCTACCAAAATTTTTCCAAAGAGCCATTAAAAGTCCTGGAAAACCACACCATATCATACAAAATCATTCAAAAACAAGAAAAAACGTTAACTTCGGCTGTACCGAAGCTAATATACCCTTCACAGGTGCATTTCTTTTAGTAACTATGTGTTTAAGCAAATCTAAAGACTTAAGTAAAAAAAGAAAACATTTTACTAATACTTTTTAGCCGGGTTGTTTGCTAGAAACGTTAAGGTTATATAGTTAACCGATCTAAACAATTTCTTCGGAGATTATATTATTACCTTAAGCAGTAATCCATATCAAATTTCGTGAAGATACCACGTCAAATGCGAAAATTTTCCATACAAGCCCTTGATTCCAATCGTTCAGTTTGTATGGCAGCTATATGCTATAGTAAACCGATCTGAACAATTTTTTCGGAGATTAAATTATTTCTATGAACAATAACTCACACCAAATTTCGTGAAGATATGTAGTAAAATGCGGAAGTTTTCCATACAAGCCCTTGATTCCGAACGTTCAGTTTGTATGGCATCTATATGATATAGTGGTCCGATATCGGCAGTTCCGACAAATGAGAAGCTTCTTGAAGAGAAAATAACATCTGCAAAATATCCAAACGATATCTTAAACACTGAAGGACTAGTTCGTATATATACAGACGGACATGGCTAAATCGACTCAGCTCAACATACTGATCATTTATATATATACTTTATAGGGTCTCCGACGCTGCCTTCTGGGTGTTACAAACATCGTGACAAACTTAATATGCCCTGTCTGTTCAGGGTATAAATATATACTACCTAAAGTAATATTCTCAAAATAGGGAACCGCTGTTCCCGAATTTTGTATCGAGATGTAGAAATTGTATTATTATACACCGTACACATTACTACTACAAAGTCCTTAAAATTGTCTAATATAACTCGGAGGATTTACTCCATACGTCGCATTGCGAAACGAGATCGCAGCCATTTCAGGATCTTCAGAATTTAGAGGTTTGGGAGATCGTAGAAAACATGTCTCACCTCACGATAGCATCCGTCACCAGACTCGCGAACCAGATCCGACTGTCTGTATTTTTTTTTTTTCAATTCCCGGAACTCTAATATCCATTCCGGGATTCAAGTCGTAATTTGTTTAGGAAATACTGAAGAAACAACCAATTAGCCGAATTTCTTTTAAAAGAGTAAGGTGTAGGCAGAAGGCATAGAATATATCTCATACAGAATGTGTTTATTGAAGTACTACCAAGAAGGGAGATCTACAATGCATTAGAGGAAACTCGGCGTCACTTAGTATTTCGAATTGGAGGTACATTTCAACAAATTCTTTTGAATTTTAATAATTTTTGAATAATCAAAGATCGACAGTGGAGTTCCACTATTGTTCTAAAGTCTATAGTTTTTTACGATCGTATAATTTTCCTTTAGAATGCTTTACTTGACAAATTAATAGTTTTTTTTTCATATCACATACTTCTGAGATCGGTCTGAACTTTGTTAGATAAACCTGTTCATTTACATAGTGAACTTATGGATGTTAAAATATCATTCAAGGTGATCTTTCACAACCATGAAATCTCTGCATTCTTATAGGCTATAAAATATTTCGATCTAAACGAGACCATCCAATAAGTCAAAATGTATCGATCAAACTTAAATTATAATTTATATGTGTTGATATACAAATAACAGAATATTCCTGATTATTCAATAAGATGTGGAAATATTGTCCCAGGAGTATAAGCGCATATTTACGATCTAGAAATATCTTATCTAAGTGGTTCAGCTTGTCTATATGACTAATGCACATTCTAGAGTTTATAATTTAATTTATATTTCTTGTGAATTTTTAGCAATAATTCTTGTCACGTTTTCTGTTATCTTATTTCACTAATTTTTATTTTTGTAGTGGAAGTCAGCGGTAGCAAAGATATACAGACAATTGTAAATATGAGTATGAGGTAGCTGATTTTTTCATAATATTTTGATAAAAACTTTACCAATTTAAATAAATTTGATAAAAAAAAAAATGTCTACAAATAATAAATCACGCCAATATTTCTCACGTTTATATTAATTAAATGCTTGGGTCGCGGGAATGACACGCTGCATAAACACACCTCACAAAATCAATAAAAAAAAATTTAGACGATCGGCAGTCACCTTTGAATGCGAACATACATACATACGAAAAACAGTCGAGTTTTTAATATTGATTGATTTCATAAATTTCAAGATACCACCGACGGTCCGTCCGTCCGTCCACTCGTTTATTAGAACGTGTCAAGCGCATATGCGCCGCGTCGAACGTGTTTTGATTTATCGTCGCCAATTGCTACGGCAGCAACAGCAGTGAGAAATCAAAATTAGCACCCGCCGACAAACAGACACTAGTCGCTGATAGGTAGAAGCTTGAAGCTTGACACGACGCCGAAAAGGGTGTGTTCTTTCAGTATACGCTTTGACGAGTTGCATAAGCCAAGCAGGCGCTAAACGCCGATATCAAATAACACAATTGATGGGCTTTTAATGTGATAAAAGTAATTAAAATCATATTTTCAGCGAAGAGACGTGCAAAGCATGCGAATTGTGACTTTTCGGCTGTACAAATTACACATGACTATCAGTGGGTGTGTGTATGAGTAAGGTGGGCGAAGGACGCACGCACTGAACAAAGTTTTATTTGCGGTGGGGGGAAGAAATTAATAAATTTATAGGCACACATGAATATGTTTGTTTGTATGCATGCCCACTTCTAGAATATTATATAATTTTTTGACTTCCTTTTCGAATAATTTTCTTAATTCCAAGAATTTTTGAACGCTTCAAGAAATATTCCACGGAAATGGTTGCCTAATGTGCGCCATGAATTGAGAATTGGGCGAGTTGACTTGTGAGCCAGTGTCTACACGTTCTCACGCCAGTTTAGATGAGCACTTCCGAGAAGTCATAAATGGAGAAGCGCTTACGACACAAATATACATATTTATAAGCACATAGACAACCTCTAAATAATCGACCATCAATTAGATATTAATTGACACGAGTGGACGCACAAAATGGGTGGGAATAATTGAAATTGTGGATGAAAAGGAAATAGCATATCAAAAAAGGCGGAAAATATTTAATGCTATTTAGAGCAGTAACTAAAAGTGGGTACATATAGACAGACAAACATGTGCATATATTGATACGAATGACTTGGACTAGTTCAGCACAGTTCTAGACACTAAGAAAAGATAATTCAACATGTAGTACTGTTATATGATTAAGTGAAGTGTCAAGGTCTGAATTTTTTAAATGTGCTATGGGTGTCTTAAAGGAAGACTTAATTAATTTCAGCACCAGATATTTCAAGAACGAAGTTATACTCATATGTATGTCGAATGACTATCCTCTTAGTCTGAAGTCCAATTATCAATAGTAAAATTCATAATTTCGAACCTAGGCAGATTCATAAATATTGTACAAAATTAACTTATTTATTTATTTTGGGAATTAGAAGTCGATATTACAGTCATATCGCTCACTGATGACTTAACAACCTTATACGGTCCGGTCCTGCACTTGTAAATTAAAATCAAGACGACAGAAAGCACGATCCAAACAGTTTTGATAGTGCTTAAGGCGGGATATACAGTAGAACTGCCATAATTCGAACTTCTATAACTCGAAGATCTCCACAACTTGAACTCTTGAATTGGCAACGAAAGTCAAATTTCATACAAATTACCTTCCATAACTCGAAGTTTTTTTGTGGATTATGGTGATTCGAGTTAGGGGAGTTCAACCGCACATATTTCGGTCTTCGTTTCATTTAGATAGGCCTGACTTCAAACTCTAAAATTTATCAGTTGTTCGAAACCAGCTTTAAGCACAAGTCTGCATTACTTCATTATTATTTCGGAAGAAACTCGATTTGGTCTACGAGTCCTCCTTAATACATGGCACACTCAATCATATTATGGTTACCGTTTAAGGTGTGTAAATTCGCTAAACAAGCTTTATTATTAAACAAAGCGCCTAGATGTAGGCAACACTTTACTATTTGTCATTGTAAAAACAGATTTACTCAATAGTATCAAGAATTAAAGATCTAAGGCTAGATTATTAATGGGAGAAAAAATGCATTTCACATAGTAAATAAAGGAAAAAAACAAAAATTATGTGAAACACAAACGAAAATCCATAACATAAAAAGTAAAAGCTTTCTTTTCGAAGCAAAACGTGTAAACACCGGACATGCGGTAGAGGAAAATTATTTAATCACAAAAACTTGTAATATTTCTCATATTTAATATGGAATTTGGAGTCATTCACAAAACACCTTGCGTTCAAATATACTGCACAGCGCTGTGGCGCCAGTAGAGCGAGTTAGTGCAAAAAAAAAAATCGGTAGACAGTCAAACGTATGCCATACGGAATTTGTAATTGACGAAAATGGCCTCAACAAATTTTTACCATCTAGAAAGTGACCTTACATGTTGTTCAGCAATAAAGAAAAAAAAATACAAAAACAATAACGCAAACCATATTTGCTTGATATTGATCATATTGAACGGTAATTGTTTGCGAAAAAAAAGTCAAGTCAAATCAAGGAAAAAAAATTAAAAATAACTAGTCATAATTAGCGCACAATGTGCAAACATTTGCGCTCATTTTTTCCTATTTCATTTATATTTATATGTATTTCCTCGCTACTTATTTAACGCCACACAACAACACTTTGATTGATTTACTCTAATGAACAGCAAAAATGTCGCAGTTTAACGAGCACACCAACCAGCCAACCAACGTGTCGAACGAACATTCAACGCCGATCAAACTGATCACTGATCGCTGATCGCAGATCACACGCCAACTGCACGCTGTGTGTGTGTCTGTCGAGGCTGACGACGGCCGTCGCCGATGAGCCGTGATCGGATCAGCGCAGTTTATTGAGATCACAGCGCTTGCCATTTAAGGCATCAAAATTGGGTCGCTTCATTTGCCGCTGCTGTGAGTATCTATTATAAGGCGCTACTTTATTTGCCATAAAGCGACTTGAAAATTGCAGACAATTAAAAACTTGGCGGCTTTTTCATTTCTAATAAATAAAATGGCTGGAAAAAACCTTGAAACGTGACAAACAAAGCGTAATGCAAGGAAAATGAGGAAAATCGTTTGGAAAAACTTATTAAAGTCAAGGCGCTGGGGAGTTATTTTTGCGCTACTTCTCTCTCTCTCTCTGTCTGTGGCATTTCCTTGACAATGCTATTGAATGAAGTGGAGAGTGTAATGCGTGTGGCAAGTAGATCCGTAGCATACAAAATAGGATAATGAAATGAGGAGGCAAAAGACCTAACAAGACGCTGATGTTGTTGCATGTTTTTGTTGCAAGGTGCGTGTAGTTTAATTTGCCACACACACAAATTATGTTGCCACTTTTAAAAGCGTTTATAAAAATAACTATATTCATGCAACAAAAGCAAAACGGCCACAAATGTGATTGTGTTGCAAGTATAAGAAGAAGAAGAAGCAGCAATTGAATGTTGCGTGCCAATTTGCTGTTGGTTAACACAATTGCGTGCCACTTTGGTGGCATGGTGGCATGGCGGCAAGTCGCAACAGACAATGCTAACCGCAAAAGCTAAATACAAAGCCAATCGCCAAATCGCCAATGACCAAAGTCAATGTTGTTTTTGTTGTTACGAATATATATCATTTAATAATACTCGAACGCATTGCTCTTTGCTGCTTTCAATAAGATTTATTCAAAAAATATATATTATTATAACTTTTATTTAAAGCGACTCGCATGCATGGAGCGCATGCAACAAAAATCAAAAAAAAAAAAAATAAACAAAAAAATTAAAATAAAAAATCGAAATCTTGAGCGTTGTGCGCGTGTGTCTGGCTGGCATTTTATTGTCTAGTTAGTCAGGAGGCACTCAGTCGCTTATCACGTGACGGTAAATTTAACGGCAAATCACTGCATTTCTCTGCCATTTCTCTCTGCGTTCGCCTCTTTCGTCGTCGTCGTCGTCGTTGTCTTCAACCGTTCGCTGGCTGGCTGGCCAACAAGCGTGCTCGAAAGTTTAAATAGGCAAAAGACTTAATGATATAAATCATCTTGACAAATTATCCGCAGGCAACATTAATAATAGGCAAAATGAGTGGAAAATTATTATACACGCGCTCTGGCTGGGTTGGAATTGACCAGTGAACGTTGAAGTGAATGCGATGTGCTGTGATATTGATAAAGCGCAGTCGCAGAGTGTACGCAAACAATTTGTGCTAAGATTCTGGGAAGAAAGAGTCATTTGACTTGAGTTTTTTTTTTTTTTTGAAATAGTATGCATATAATGTTATTAGTTTAATTAGAAAATGCTTGTGGAATAACAGTGACCCATATTTTTATACTAAGCTGGAAGAATTATCTGTCATTATGTCTTATCCCAAGGACAGTTAAAGATATAAAAACAAGAGAAGTAAAATTAAAATAGAATATTGAATGAAGAAAGTTTTGATATTTTGAAGAAAAATGTAAAATGGGGACTTCGTATAACACTATTTTAAAATTCTCCTGATACCAACAAGTTGATTGATTAGTATTTTCCGAGCTCTGTATCAGACGAAGCTACCATTCCTGAATTCTGAATTCGGTACAGGTCATAAGAGCTCCGTAAAGGAAGAACCCAACAGGGGTACAAAAACAAACGAAAACCTCGACCAAAAATCAACAAAGTGCTTCTGTGTGATCGTCACATGTAGTTGATAGATATCGCTGAATAGTCAAAATATTATTCGAGAATGTTTGAGTTTTTGAAAATTGTTTTTTTATATCGAGTGACACACGAAAAACAACAACGAATTGATAAATCTTGGAACGAATTGGTCTTTGGAGCGGTTCAATCGTCACTTCGGGGTCCAATCGGTAGACATCCGATATCAACAACTTTGAACGGAAATAGAAGGATTGTGAATGCAGACTCATCTGAGGAGGAAAAGGAAAGATGGGTCCCTTTTCAATGAAAACGATGGCATCGAAGTACTCCTCATTAACTACATTTTTCTGTCCTCGGACTTAAAGAGAATGCTCAATGGAAAGAAATTTAGCTACAAGGAAGAGAATATTGGCGAGGCTGAGGCCTATTTTGGAGCCAACGATCCTAAGATTGTTACTAAAATGGTTTTGGAATATTGGAATCCTACCTGAATATTAATATTTTAGACTTCGGTTTTATATAGTCGTATTCCCGATCTATTTTTTGTCTTGTAAACCATCATTTATGCCAATTGCGACTCCTCAGATGTGGTCATCGTCTACGCCATATATCAGGACATTAATAATGAGCGAGTTTAAGTTAGAGTTTGATTGTGGTTCGTCGAGAGAGGATTTTACTTTTCAATTGCCTACTCAGTCCAAAGTGACACCTTTTGGCAAGAGGGATTCTGTGTTGGATTTCGAGGCTGACATTGTTGGATTCGTTAATGCTGGTTCCCAAGGAGACGAAACTGTCTACGACTTCAAAGTTATAACTGTCAACAGTGACGTGGGAGCCAACACGCGAGTACCCTGATGTAACCCTATGAAAATGATGCTTCAGAATTCTTGGAATCAAATGTCATTATGCAGAAGACTCATTAATGTCAAACCGAAAAGTTTCTTCCAAACTTCTCATTTCTTTACTCTTCCAGCCAAATCAATATAAAATTATTCATAACTCACATAAAGTACAATAAAATACAAAATAATTAAGTAAATTAAAAATAAAAACCACAAATATAGCTGACCCAAAACAGAAGCAATGGACAACAATTAGAAACAAGTTTGCCAAACACGGCGCATGCGCGCACACACATGGCATAGCGTTGATGGCGATGTGTTAATTGGTGCGAAAAGACAAGCGAAACAAAGCGGTTAAGATGTCTGCAGGGCGCGAAACACATCTAAGGCGAACACAAACCAAAATATGGAAGAAAGAAATAGCATTTGAATAGGTTACGCCGATAACCGTTATAATTGTTGCCTCACGGTGTGCACATGCCAACGCTGGCATCTATTACAAAAATTGAAATTTTTTATGAGCTGAGCGGCATTTTTCTTCACTCAAATATTTCTGCAATCACGGCTATGCCATTCAACATTTCACGCTCAACGCTTGGCGCTCAAAGCACGACAGGTGCCATTGCCCCATTGCCTTTACCGCTGACTGACTACTGGTCGGTCGCTATTTACAGTTTGCTGTACCCATTTATGCATTTAACCATCCGGTTTAGAAGTCTCGTGCGCTTGATCAGCGGGGTTTAGTTGCTTGTAGGCAGCCATGTGTGTGTGTGTTTGTATTTGTTTTTGGAATATTAAATCACTTGCTTTGGAGGAAATTAAAAAGGTCAAATGAGCGCCCAAGAAGAACCGCTGATCATTATCAGTGTGTGGAAATAATGGAAATATCAGTATGAGTTGTTATATGCCAGTACATATGATGGATGAATGAGGCTAGTTCAATGCAACTGTTTTTTTAGCATTATGAAAAACAGTTAATTTTGGCGAATTTTCGAAAAACTCTTTTCTTTTCGTCTGAACAATTGATTTATCACTGCGTCTGCATCATCGCATGTCAGGCCTGAAGACCGCTCCAGCCACAAAAACACACACACACACCTATGGCCTCTTCCTCCGCCTGCCAGTTCTCCAAGCGTTTCGCTGCGCTTGGTCGAGCAGCAGTGGCCACTGGACCAACTTTATGGTATTCCACTCATTGCCAGTAGTCGGCGCTACACGTAGCGTACATTTTTTGTTGTTGCAGTTGTTGCTGTTTTTATTACTTGCGCATGGCATTCTCAATGTTTTTCTCTTGTTGGTTTTGTTTTTGTTTTTGTGTTTTCTTTTTCTCTCGATTACTTGCATATCTGGATGCGTCTTTTTGATTTAAGCCGCCAATGCCACTAGTTGTTGTTGTTGCCGCCAGCAACCAGCCCACTGCGGCAAAAACAAAAACGTTTAGAGCCACACCGACATGTAAGTGGAGGCGCGCACAGCTGCTATGCTGCCACAAATGTTGCGACAAAATGCAGCATCACAGTGCTGAAGTAAAAAAAATACAACAACAATAAAAAAAAATTACAACAACAACTTTTTTCAGCTTCAGAAACAACGACAACAACAACAAAATCTCCAGCAATAACAGCAACAACAACTAAGCGAAAAAACGCGTTTCCAAGCCAACCATCCGCGTGCTGCTGCCGCACGCCAGCTACCTTGCCACATAGCGGTGCGTTGCATTTTCATGCAACTTTTTCTTTTCGCTGTCTGCAACAAGTAGCAAGTAACACAGTAAAAAAGCAACAAAACAAGTAGCAAGTTGTCAGCTTATGCGCCAAGCAGCCATGCTACCAACCAACCAGCTCGGCAGCCAAGAGAGCGTGTGTTGCACATCAATTGGCTGGACCAGGCGTCATCGACATCGCCAACATTTTTGTCAACAGCAATGTTAACGTTTCTGTCTGTCAAAGCCAAAATGGCAATTGATTATCATCAAAAGTTGGTGGCTGGACCAAAAAAAAAAAATTGGCTGTTAGGGAAACAACTTTTATTTCTGCGTATTTATTTTGGCGTTTTTTTTTTTTTTTTTTTTTTGAGAGAGAGAGAGAGAGAGAGGATATTTTTCGGCAGGAAAAAAGCAAAAAAATATTCAAGATTTGTAAACACCAACTCAAATAACGCTTTGTTCGGCAAAAAATACTTTCTACAAGAGCTCAATTCAATATTTAATATGAATTATGAACTTGTGGAACACTACTTTGTAATGGATTAGCAGTGTAAATAAACTAAAATTCTCTTCAACTCAGCTCTGCAGTGATTTACTTAAATATTTCTATATAAAAGCAAACATATCTTATTAGACCCCAGCATATACAGTCTTCTCCACTAGCGCTCAAGCAATCATGTGTTGTAATCATTTTCTTTTTCCACATAGTACTCTCGTTTACTTCTACTTGAATTTTTAGTCATTTCCTGTTTAAAGTAAATGAAAATAAATTTTGTTTTGATGAATGCAACAGATTCATCAGCAGCAACATCAGAGCTAATGGACAGTGTGTCGGTCGCTCACCAACAACGGCCGTTAAAAATACAAAAAAAGCAACAACAAGGAATGCATCTTCATTCTGCGGGCATACATTAAACGAGACGGAAGAGGAGACATATGTGGCTGTAGTGCGGAAATTTTATTTACTACCCAGTAGAGCGAAGTTGAGGTGGAGAGTCAAGTTGAGAGATTGAAAATTTCGATATGGAATATTTTGGTTGTTGTTGTTGTAATAGCGAGCTTATTTTGACAGAAAGTGTTCCGAAATATTTTTTTGGTGACAGTTATACGTCCATTTTTTTGGGAAATAAGGCTGGTTCAAGCTGTCTGTCTTAGGTATAATATGTTGTAAGCTTCATTTAAGGCAGTAGTATGCTTTACAGGCTTCAAAAAATCGATTTTTTTGTTTTGTTTTAAATCTCTTCCAAAACTATCCCAGAATATGTCTTTAAAATTCCAGAGGCCAATTCGACATATTTTCGAAGCTAGAGCGGTTTTAGTGGCCGAGCGTCGAGCAGGTGCGAATGCTCAGACAGACTTTAAAGCGCGTTTTCCCGAGTTTTCATTTTCACAAGTGTTAGAAAACGGTGCCGGCGATAGCAAAAAGAATATATGTCCGATCGAAAAAAACCAAAGTGTAGTCTAGCTTCAGTATTAAATTATCTTCTATTTGAACTAAAAAAGTTGGACAGAAGTATTATTTAAACTACTTGTTTTGCAACTTAAATAAAATTATTTTCTTAAAAAAAGTGAATTTTTTTTTCAAACTTCGAAAAAATTGGGAATTTCATAACTTCTTCGGTATTTTTTTAGTTCATAAAGAAAAGAAACTTATAAAAATTAAAAAAAATTACCATCATCACCGGCACCGATGTACAAGTGCAGACTCCAGGCGCACCAGAAAAATACTTACAACTTTGAAAAAATTTCAATATTTTTTAATAATAAATATTGTTTTTTAAGTCTTAAATATAGTACACTATCGTCTTGAAATTCCGTTTACCGCAATCATTTCCTTTCATTTCAAAAAAAATTGCTAAAAATACGTTTTTTTTTCGGCTTCTAAAGCAGACTACTGCCTTAATGGATTCATTAAAAAAATTCAAATATTTTAAAAAAGGTCAAAAGGTCAAACGAAGTATCTGGCTTAATATTCCTGTCTTCGATTCAGTAAACGTTAGTGGGTAGCGAATCGAACACACTATAACAGCGGTCGAACCAGAACGAAAGCACTTGGGGAATATTTAAGATGTCTTCTAAAACTTCTTTAACATAAAAGCATTTTTCTCGCCTTTTTTCTGCGTATTATAATTCATCAAAGTCTGTTCAAAGAAACCACGATGTGACTACTAGTTACAAATTCACTCTAAACGCTACAGTTTCAAACCGGAAGAACTCTTCGCTACACAACTACAAGCAGATCAAATGGATATGCAACATAAATATTTATATGATTCGTATATACATATACACATACCTATATGAACACTCGTTTTATACATGCACGGCATGCTAAACCAGCTTGCTGCGTTGTTGTTGTTGTTGTAGTTAATGTGTTGCCATTACATTTGTTATTGTAGAACATTTGTTTGCGTTGCGTATCCAATTACAAATTCATTCATAAAAATTCTGACACGCTGAGAAAAAGCAGACAACAACGGCGGCAGCGGCGATGGTGTTGGTGTTGCTGTTAGTGCAGTGTACAACAACAACAAGCGTTTGGTGACCACGCTACAAAGTTAAACTTAATTTTGTGATATTAAAAAGGGCAAAGGCTAAAGCGTTGTGGGATTGCAGCAACATGCGCCGTGAGGGCAAACAGTTGAAGGAAAACAGAAACAATACAAACAGCGTTGCTTTATTATTTTAATATTTTTATATATATATTTTTTTAATTTTTTCTATTATTTTTATCTATTATTTCAACACTGTCTACAAGTTTGTCATGCTCTCGACACACAGAAAAAAATGCTACATTTTTATTGTCGCGATTTGTAAGCGGTTGCTGGATTTTGTCAAAGCACTTTTATATGTTGTTGTTGTAGTTGTTATATTATATTATTTTCAATTTGTTGTTGCAGTTTTTGCAGCACGTCACTGCGTCGGCTGCACCCATTCTAGTACATTTGAAATGTGTCACTGCGACTTTTGTTGCGTACGAGTGTAAGTGGCTTGTGTTCTTGTTGTTTTTGTTTTTGTATTCTGCGACTTCTCCAGCTTTGTGTGCTTCATTTTACGAGCATTTTGTCATACAGTTTTATTTCGTCTTTTTTATAGTACATGCAGCTAAGGCGCGCAAGGCAGTTGTTATTGGCCGCCTGTTGCACACATTTGTTGTCGCTGCCCCTGTTGTTGTTGTTGCTGTTGTTATAACGTGCAATTGTAATGAGTCGTTGCGTCGCGTACGTGTCGCTATGCGCCAACGGCGCCATCTACGACGAATGCTGTCAACAGCAACATCAGTGACTGCAACAACAACAATAATAACAATACAACAATAAAATGTTGCAGTAGTCATGATTGCGGCAAATTACAAACAAAAAAGCCCACATTTTTTTTTGTGGCTGCTCCCAAAATACTAACAACAAACAATATTTGTATATTGTAGATTTTTCAGCGAAATTTCCCATTGCATTTCGTACGTTTCATTTGTTTGGCATAGTTTTGTTTGCCTAGCTGGCTGGTACATTTGACTGTTTTGGAGTAAAATAATCGCAAAGCAGGGCGCGTCGTCTATGTGCTCATGCAAATGTTTTGAAATCGTGGGCAAATAGATAAAAACGAAGTAAACAATAAAATATTGCAATAAAAGGGCAACTGTCGGCGCTTTGGGAATCATTTTATATCAAGAGAATGAATTTATTGCGCACAGCGTAGATTTTGAAACACATTGAATGTCGCGCAACATGTTGCTAGCAAAATGAAGCTAGCAACAATGTTGCTGCGCTTTGGGAATCACTTGATATCGAGAGAATTAATTTATTTCGCACGGCGTAGATTTTAAAACACATTGTATGTTCTGCAACATGTTGCTAAC
Organism: Zeugodacus cucurbitae; assembly: GCF_028554725.1. Classification (NCBI taxonomy): domain Eukaryota; kingdom Metazoa; phylum Arthropoda; class Insecta; order Diptera; family Tephritidae; genus Zeugodacus; species Zeugodacus cucurbitae. The sequence goes on from NC_071667.1 coordinate 66,254,496, forward strand.
ATGAAGCTAGCAACAATGTTGCTGGGAAGTGCAAGATAGGCACAGAACAACTGAAAGACCAATGTTTCTTCCAAGAATAATATAAAAACTATAAATTTTTGTTGCTCAACATGTTGCGCAACATTATTATAAAGCCAGAAATGCTGTAAGAGTGCAGGAAATGGCCCATAGGTTAGAGGAGTAAAGGCTGCCGTAAAGAAATTATTGCACAATTTCCAGACACATGATATGTAAGTATACGAGAATTGATAACAAGCGCAACAATGTTGCGGAACAAAAATTCTTTGCAACATATTAATTGCATGAAAACTGTTTGAACAAAAATTAAAATATAAAATCAGAATAACAAAAAAAATATTAATTGTTTTAGCAACATGTTGCGCAACATATTTAATGTTGCTGTGTTGCAGAAAACTACTAAATAAAGCTAAGAATTAGTTTTAAAATTATGAAAAACAACCATGGCAATTTTATTTAAAATAAAATTGTGCAACACAATGCAAATAACATGAAATTTACAACAATGTGTCTAACAAATGTTGCACAGTCACAGTGACTTACTATAAAATATAAAACAAATAAATTTTTGTGAAAAAAAGGCAATAATCATAATTTTTTATTAAATTATAAAATCTATTTAAAGCAAATTTTCCTTTTAGCTCACATGCCATCCATGCAACTCACACACACTGAGAAACAACCGAAATTTCATCATCATCGTGCTGATGACTGCATCTTCACGGCTGGGTGAATGTCAGCTGTGCACAAAATATTTTCGACAATAAGAACAGCGCAACAACAACAATTCAATTGCAATTGCAGCAATGTCGAAACAACAAAAAAGCCAAGACAATGTCATTGAACTTGTTGCAGCCGCCTAAAGCCAATGACAGCCGCCACTGGCATCCGCAAATGAGGGAGCGGCCATGTAGCGACGCAGCGACTGCCTGTACGCCTGCTTGCCTGTCAAACAGCAACACAACAACAGCAACCAACTTTGGCGCATCTTTATCAATTTTTTTCTGCAGCCTTGAATTGTTTGACGTGACTCCACAGCGAACGATATTACAGCCATCTATGGATGATGATGGGTCGTCAATAGACTGCCGCACGATTAACAATGTGAAAAAACAATAATAACAAAGAATCAAAAAAAAATATGATATTTTAATATACATATATTCCCCGAGTGACGACTTTCGCTCTATTTCCAGTGCAAATCAGTTTGTCTGCTCTCTTGACGTTTTCCTCATTGTCCTCTTTATAGCTCACGATTCCACAGTGAATATTAAATTTTTAATGCGTTGCACATGCAAATGTAGTGCGCCGAACTTAAATTAAATTGGTCAGTACATGCTTTCGGCGGTCTATTAAATTTAAGGATTTTCAGTTTTCATTGCGACATTTCAATTGATGGGAAAGTTGCCAGAGTTGTTGGTGGTTGGCAGAAAGAAAAAAGTAATGAAATGAAATAAGAAAAAACGGCAAATCAAACAAAGAAATATATTGGTGCACAAATAGATTGCTTATTCGTGCCGGATGTAAAGCACAAGGTTCTCAACCTTACAGTAAGAAAAACACTAGCATAAGGGAGACAGTTTCTCTTATAGCCTTTTCACACAGCCAAATTAATTGAACAATTAAAATGTTGATTGAGAAACCAGTTTTTGCCCTTCACACTGCCGGCTACTCGATAAACGATCAAATTTTTGTTTTTGCTTTTCATAAGAAGTTGGTAAGTTTCATCAGCTGATTGCTATTTTATAAAAGGCACATCTACCGTCATGCAGAGTTGCATTTCATTTTCAAGTCGATTAAAATTCAATCAAAAATTAATATAGATTTTTATTTTGTATGGTAAATCAATCTTAATCAACGTTTTAATCGAGCAGAGGCCGGTTAATTGATCAATTAGCTTCTGTGTGAAAAGGCTATTAATTACAAGCAACTTAAAGATTTTGTAGTAACAATATAGGCTTGATATAGGGTATATTTGCGATAAATACCATAAATCTTAAGGGGAAGAGAGAATTTATACAATAACTCAGCGAACATACTTGCATTAGATTAATGGTGGTTACTAAGACACTTTGTTCTTTCGCAAGATTTTGATACGATAATTTTATTTTGAAAAAATCAATGAATTAACCTTCTGACAATCAGGGAGACGAAGCTCAGAAAGCTTTTTAAACTTTCAGTACCTGCAAGCAAGCCATTAAAAGTGGATTTCGATAAAATCATACACTGGAAAATAGACAAGATAATTTAATGAAAAAGTACACCTTCTTGTTGAAAGTTTCCGGCGAGGTTTTATATTAAATTTATTCTCGACATATTGAGAGAACTGAAGCTTTGACTCAATAAAGTAGACTTACTGAAAGAAGTACTACACCTGTCACCGATCCGTGATTTCAGATGAAAAGTCGATAGCTCTCTATGATCCATGATCTTTCAACACTTCTAAACCCGGTTTAAGACAGTAGATCGTAGAGGAGTCCAATCGATCTTACGCAACCAGCATGGAGACCAGCAGACCTTAGTTAAATTGATGATAGTGTTGAATTAACCAAACGGATAAAGGTGAAATACGTAGTATGGTGTGATTTAGATTCGAATGTGAGGCACATATCTCTATAATCCAGCTATTACAATGAAATATAAACAGAAACAAATCTTTCATTTAAAGCATTTCAATCGTATTATAGACTGTATTGTACATTTTCGATATTCATATGTAAATACAAAAAAAAAAAAAAAATGAAAAAATTGCATAAACTTTTTGTATACACCTCACCAAGTAACGCTAAGCTATGTAATAGCATGAATTCGGTCACTACGTATGTAATTCATGTCGAAAGGTCTGCGTAACAATGCCAACATTGTCTAGACTTGCTTTCAAACGGTCACACTCATAAATATTATATGGTCATGGAGTTCCATTCTTTTCACATGCAAATTCCGCATTTTTTTCTCGTTTTCTTTGCAAACGCAAATGAACTTTCAAAAAATTCGCTCGCGATGCGCTTCATTTCTTAATACAATACAATGTGATGATGAATGATAACGGTAAATGTGCCTATTTTATATGATTGCTTACAAAATGGCTTTTACTTTGTTTCGATTCTTCGCAGCTTAAATGACTTCCGTGATTTTATGACACTTTTGACGGCATTACATTTGACGAAACTCAAGCGGAGAGTGTGAATGAACGCATCAACCTTTCACACACACACACCAACCAGCTTTTATGATTATTTATCTACTCGTTGACCTTTGCATCAAAAACAAAAAACAATCTTCAACAGCAACTTCATAATATTTATATACAATTAGATGGCGAGTCTATTGTTTTGCTTTGGTGGAAGTCTCTGAAATGTGTATGTGTATTGTCGTGTGTTTGTTGTTTGTTTGAAAGCGTATTACTTAATGCACTCACATGTTGAGGCAACAGTAATTTAAATGCCACCAAAAATGAATAATTACCGAAAAACAATGCTATGCTCCCATGCACTCGCGCTCGCTCATTCACTCACTTTCTATTGTACAGACACTCATAAAAATATACAAACAAATACAAGCTAATACACGGTTCAAACTCAAACATTGATCTTAGAAAGATATAATCGAAGTTTATTAGGTTTTGGTTACGAAGAGCTGACATGCTGCTTTTTTTGTCTCACATATAGTCGAAAATTCTGGTTGTTGTGGCAAATAAAAAAAATTATCATACCTAGTATTTAATGTAAGTATGATCAAAGATGATAAGATATGTGTTTAGCTGCGTGTTGATGACCGTGTGAGTGTGAAAAATGTTCGTTTTACACACTCATTCATACTTTTTTAGCGCAACTGCAAGCCAAATGGATGCAGGTACGACATGACGTATACGTAACTTTTCAATTAAAGGGTTTCATAGCTGGATAGATAAAATGAAAAAAATAAGATATGGATAGTTATTATATAAAAACATGAAATAATCTGAAGTTTAGAAATTTATTATTTATATACTGAATTGAAGATTTATGGATGAATTAGAATGAATCGTTTTAGATCAAATATGGATTGTTTTGAATAACTTGTTGCAATTGTGAAGGTAATTTCATAAAGCCACTCCCATTACAACCAACTCTTCACCACCTTCCGGAGCTTCTGACGAATCACTATCGTTATCATGATTGAATACAACTCCTTTACGAGGGCTGCTATATATATTTCTATCCTAGGCAACACTAAGTGTTGCCAGGTGCAATCTGACATTTCCATTGGAAAGTTTGACATTTTTTAGCATAACATCACTCAGAACGGTTTGTCATTTAATCGTGAATTGTTTTATTTACAGGGAATTAAAAAATTCATCTCGGCCAAAAAATAGAATTAACTCGTGAACATTTTCGTGTGATTATTTTTCACATGGATTATCGGGACAAGAGTGCATCGATGAACTCAAATCTTTGTATGGCTATGAAGCACCATCTTATAGCACTGTGAAAAACTGGTACAACGAATTCAATCGTGGCCGACGCTCGCTCAAAGACGAATTCCGTGAAGGTCGTCCAAAAACAGCCGTTGTGCCAGAAAAAATCGATGCCGTACGTGAACTGATAATGCAAGACCGTCATGTAACATACCTTCAGATAGAGGCATGCCTATGCATTTCTCCCACCAGCATACATTCGATATTGCATGAACACCTGGCCGTAAAAAAGGTTTGTTCTCGTTGGATCCCGCACAATTTGACAATCGCTCAAAAAAAGGCTCAAAAAAAGTGCTTCGAAAATTGGTTTGAGCGCATGCAAAACTGTATAAATCTTGATGGAGAATATTTTGAAAAACAATAAAACCATTTTCGTTAATAAATATTCCTATTTTCATTATTAGGCCAGAAATATATATAGCAGCCCTCGTACTATTAACTGGCTGGCAGTTTCTAGGCGATTGCTTCCTTGAGACGGTTCAATTTTTGACTGTACAGGTCCGAATTAAGTGTTTTGTGGCCGAGGAGAGCAGCTCAAAGTAAATAAATATTTCCCCTGCCAATCGCACAATGTAGACCAAAAATATATAAGGTATATAAGAAATAAAAAAAAAATGTTTTTACATAACCATCAAAAAATAGAGCAAAAATTCACTTACTAAAGACTCTCCTCTTCCTTTCTAATTTAAAAGTTATTTAGTTACTTGCCAAATATGAAATAGATGTACACAACATTAAGACCAGATGGAGCATTTCATTCAAATTTTCATTTCATTTTCATTTCATTAAATGGCGAACCCATAAAAACATTCGCCACTCCAATCATTCAAACAAGGTGTGTGATAATATTTTTTAATGAAAATTTCAAAATATTTTCCTGGCTGCTTTAGTTCCTTTGTTCGCACCTGCTGGCCTTTTCTGTTAATAATTTCACAAAGACTTAATGAATTCATATAAATATATATGTATGTGTGTATGTGTGTGTGTGTGTCTGCCAATCCAATGTCAATAAACGCTTTTGTTAATAATAATAAAAAATTGAGTTAATAAACAAAATGATGAATTCATTTGGAGTGTTAACAAATGGCTTACCAGCCGCATGTGGCACAAACAACAACAACACAAACAGATATATGCGCCTATTCAAACACAACTCACTTTGTAGATTTGTACAAACATTGATTAAACGTACTTACAGCATAGTTAACGGTTTCTAATTGTTGATTGAATTATGAGCATTGTTACAGTTATTTACATTAAAACAGTTCGTAATTAGCTATGTTAAGCCATATATTGTTAGTTGAGAGTTGCATAATCGCAAAGCATCTTGTAAGCAAGCATCGTTTCATCATTACTCATGTGAGAAAGTGATTATAAAATGTTTACATTTTTGAAAAACTCTCAAAAGAAACACATGCACACATGTACATTTGTATGCTTATATGTATGTAGGTATGTTTGCGTGGTGGCAGCCTAATGAGCTGCATGTTGTGTCTTTTTGTTACGTATGCCGGATAATGAACTCTCTTAATGAGGCGTTTTCGCAATAGTTTTTTTAGGTTTTTCTTAAGCAGATTTGTGATTTGTGGCTGCATGATGAGTTTGAGCAAATGCTGGCTGGCAGTAATCTCTTAATGAATTTTTGGGCGTATTAAACTATGTGGATTAAAGACAGACAATTATATCTGTAATCCATTCATAAATGCTAATATACTCATATGTAAATGATGCTGGTGTTGCAAGTGATGTAACATAGTTTTTAAAATTTACGCCAAACTTTCTAAGGCACATTTACTACTCAAAGATTAGCACATCAACAATGAAATGGAAAGTAAACGCATATTTAGAGAACTTTTTTTTTTGCTTTTGTAATTGTAAATGAATTTTTGAGGAATAGACTAGGCGCTGATTTGAACCATGTTGGGTCTACAAAAGCGAAACGGAGTCGGATTTATACAAATACTGTATATTTTTCTATAGCTATTTTGACACAAAAACTAAACTCTGTAGCCTTTAAAATTTAAATCATCTAACAATGTTGGAAAGATCAAGTTATTTCCTCCTACACTGCTTACTATTTGGAGAACCAAGCGAACTTGCCGGAATAGACATTGGCCACCTCATAAAATTTGTGATAGGCTCAAAGGGGTCAGCGAAGTGTAATAGCGTTTTTCAACAGCCAAATTAATTGATCAATCAAAATTTTTATTGAGAAACCCTTTTTTGCCTTTTACACTGCCGGCTACTCGATAACCGATCAGCTGTTATGCATTTTTGTTTTTGCTTTTCATACGAAGTTGGTAAGTTTCACCAGCTGATTGATATTTTTAGCAGCGACATCTACCGTAGCTTTTTTTAATAAAAAAATTGAGACAATCGCAGACGAAGAACCTATGTCGTAGGTCTTTGAAGCAGAGTTGCTATCCATTGTTGATTGAAATTCAATTAAAAATTAATGTATTATAGATTCTTATTTTGTAAATCTTAATAAGCGTTTTAATCGAGCAGAGGCCGGTTAATTGATCAATTAGCTCTTGTGTAAAAAAGCTATAAGGGTCATATGTATTTCTGATCTAAATTTAGGAGTCTTTTAGCATCACAATGAATTGGCACCTTTAGCTGTAAGAGTAGGACCCATTGCGGCACTTGTCAAGAGGGTCAGCCTTTGAGCCTTACCTAACGTAATTCTACGCTTTTCAAGCATATTAATTCAGAAGTATTCTGAAGCCTAGAGCTATGAGATCCGTTTATTAAAAAACATAGTTTAAAATCTGGTTTCTGTCCACAAAATTGGACGCAACATTTGAAAATGTTCTACAGAAATAAGATTCGAAGCCTTTATTAAATGATCTTACGTACTAATTACATATACCCTGAACAGGGTATATTAAGTTTGTCACGAAGTTTGTAACACCCAGAAGGAAGCGTCGGAGGCCATATAAAGTATATATAAATTATCAGTATGTTGAACTGAGTCGATTTAGTCATGTCTGTCTGTCTGACCGTCCGTCCGTCTGTCTGTCTGTATATAGGAACTAGTCCTTCAGTTTTTAAGATATCGTTTTGAAATTTTGCAGATGTTATTTTCTCTTCAAGAAGCTTCTCATTTGTCAGAACTGCCGATATCGGACCACTATATCATATAGATGCCATACAAACTGAACGTTCGGAATCAAGGGCTTGTATGGAAAACTTCCGCATTTTACTACATATCTTCACGAAATTTGGTGTGAGTTATTGCTCATAGAAATAATTTAATCTCCGAAAAAATTGTTCAGATCGGTTCACTATAGCATATAGCTGCCATACAAACTGAACGATCGGAATCAAAGGCTTGTTTTTTACTTACTTTTTCTTACGTCTTAGATTTGCTTAAACACATAGTTACTAAAAGAAATGCACCTGTGAAGGGTATATTAGCTTCGGTACAGCCGAAGTTAACGTTTTTTCTTGTTTTTTTTATAAAATAGCATAGTGGTATTAATTTTATTTATTTAACCTATCGGCTACTCATGTTTACTAGAAGATCTATGTTCTGTATTTTATATTTTTCATGACAGAAAAAAAATATCAGTAACGATTTTATCTGCCAAGTATATATGAAATATTATTAACCTATCAGATCACGACAAATCAAAATAAAATTCCATAAAATAGTGAAATCGAAAAATTAAAGTAAGTAGATATATACGGGTTACAGCGGCCCGGTGATTCTTTAACGTCGGTTAAAATGAAGAATTGTTTCAAATACTATATTTTTAGTATGAAAATGAACAAAAGTTTATGCGTGTGATGTGAAATCAAAAAATCAAGTTCAATTAGCACAAATCTGAACAAAGGTTAACTTTTTTTAGGGCTATAAGGGTTAAGAGAAACCTTAGATAATATAAAATTTCGCATTTTGTTCAGATTAATTTTTTATTTAATTTCAGAATCGTTGTAAAATCAGTCATTGAGTATTCATTTCATCATGAGTTTCAATTCAGGTCAATTTAAAAAAAGTCTTTTTGTTAGGTTAGGTCGAACATTTTATGATATTTTTGGTACTCTTATTACAATATTAGCACATAAAGACAACGAACTTTCAATTAAACTTCAAACAATGTTGTCTAGGCTAAGGTTTTATACCACATGTGTACTGTTTACTAGCTGCGACAATGTAACAAAAATAAACAATGAATTTGGACGCCAGTTAATAACCTTCACCTTTCGAAGCTAATTTTGGTTGTAATCGAAACATTTCAAAAAACAAGAAAAAAACGAAAAGAAACTACACAAATAAGTAGACAATTAAAAACAATTCGTTTCGAAATACTTTTACTTTCGTGCAGCGCCGAAAAGTCAATGCTTAATTAAGCAACAATAAAACCGAACAAAAATAGCAATTAATTGGCGCAACAAATAGCTGCTAACAATGGCAACAATTAATTGACAACATAAACTAGCCAAGAAAATCAGAAAAAAACAAAAATAGAGAAATAATAAACCAAAATTAAAGAAAGAAACGGCTAAAGAAAGCAGTGGCGAAGCAGGGGAGACAAACCTATAAACGTGCGATCTAACAAAACAATTAATTAATCGAAAATAAGTTCAGTGCGAAACATAACAACAACAACTACAGCAGCAAGTGACAGGTGCAATAAAGCTGTCATTAGTTGATGCTGACAACTCGCGTTAGAGCCGCGCGAAGACGAAGAAGAAGAAAAGAAAAGTAAAGTAAATAAATTAGCGATATGAGCTTGAGCATGAGTATGTTGAGAAGGCATGTAGACTTGGAGGGGGGCTGCAAGCAAACAATGCATGACAGCAAAACACATAACGACAGACACTCAAGCATGGCGACAAAATGTCAAAATGACAGTTATACTCGTATGCAGGTGGCACAGCTAAGTGGCGTTCACTTTCTAACGGTTGTTGTGCTTTACAGCGACAAAGTTTTTATTATTACAATTTTCGTTGTTGTTGTTGTTGTTGTTGTTGTCGTTAATATGAAAAATCGTACATTGTTAGCTGTGTAAAAATGATGTCATGTCGCTGTGTGACAAACAACAATTGTCGCAGAAGAAAGTGTCTAACGTGGGAGCCCACACAGGCGCAGAAAGACACCCACAAGTGTACGAAAAAAGTGAGAAATAAATAAAAATTGTGGCAATAAAAAGAAATTTGTTTAATAAATATGCATTGTGTGCGCGCAAAGAAATTGTTGTCAACTAGTTGGAATTTTTCGCAACACTCTCAAGTGGCATGCAGCGCTGCTGCAACATACTCAACACCCGCTATGACAATGGAAGTCGAGCCCGGAGTAGTCGCACACGTGAGCGCCCTGGGTGGGTAGTGGATTCACAGTGGCGGCGGCGGCGACGGTGACAGCGTACTCATGTGACAAATATGCATTATTTTTTATGACCAGGCGTGACAAAAACAACAAAAGCATATTGCAACAATCCCGGGTGTCAATAGACTGCGTTGCACTGCAGCAAGTGAGTGTGAACGGCAACAAGTGAAGAGTGTGTGTGAGGAGAATAGTGCGCGCGGGTGCACAAGTAAACAATGCAAAACAGTGCAAAAATGCCGCGAGTATATTAATTCCCACGCATATAAATTGCGCCCGCATGGGATGTCCCTCGATTGTCTGCTGCTCGAACTGTCTCTCGTCATATTTGCAGCGACACCGGTGCAGTGCATGCACCCACAAGAAGGCGACCCGCACCGATGGTTGAAAAATTGCTGACAGCATGACGGTGCTCAAGCGATTTTTAACTCATTCATAAGCGCGCACACACACACACACACCTTTATGCCATATGTATATTGATTCAAATAATTATATTTACAATTATGCTGCACTCACTGGCCATGTGAGTAAATGCCTGTGTGTGTATAGTAAATCTATGTATGTGTATGTGCGTGCGTGTTAAGTGCTTGTTTATTACTTGTAATTTATTTGTTTAATGGCTACGTGTAAATATTTTACATTTGTCACTGTCTTTTCATTCGTTTGCTGTATGTTGTGATTAGCGAGAGGTGTGAGGGTAGCGAGTGACCGCGCTGTGTGAAAACTATCGAAAGAAAATCGAAAATGAAAGTAAAAAGTGTTTTGGACAATAAGCCAATAAAAATGTCTGGGGAAATGAAAACTTATTAAAGAAAGTCTAATTTCTAAGAAGAGAGGTTAGTTAGTGAAAAGAGAGCATTCAAGCTGTTTTCTAGCCCACTAAGACGGTTCTTTAAAATATATCTGAATCTTCGAAAGTGATTTGCTAGATTCCAAACAGATCATATAAGCATCGAAAACGCTGAATCCAGTAGTAGAGTTCCAAAAGTGAATAAAAACATCGAAAAACTTCACAATATAATTCTGGTGGATCGTAAAATGAAATTGATGAAGACAGCTAGCAGTCTCTTGATATCAAAGGAACGTGTTAATATTAGCTGCCATCGATTGTGAAAGTAACAACAAAGATATCTAGTTGAATTCGTGCTGGAGAGTATGCGAATACCTTTATAAAATTGCAATCGTCGCTTGCTGAGTGCTACCAAGTTTTGTTTTACACATTTTAGAACCATTTTACTATTGTGAACGGCTCAAAGGGCAAATTACTATCAAAATAATAAAAATTGTTATACACAAATTTGAAAATGAAAATGGTAGAAGAAGATAAATCGTAAATATTTTTGTATTGAATTTATTGAATAAAAAACTTTAATAAAAATGAAATTTGTTACAGAAAACGTAAGACATGGACGGTGGTAGAAGAGTTCAGTGCGACCAAGTATAGACAATTCGATTTAAATGCTACCAGTTCGTATGAAAATTTTGAAAGTTTGTTCGATTAGCTTGTCTATAGCAGTTAGCCAATCGATGACAGCTTTTATTCATTTCGTTTGACCGATGAAAATTATATCCAATCAGCATGGAAATACTTCCACAGTCACTTTATTCTCCTGATCTGGTCCCAGCGACTGTAATTTATTCTTAAATCACAAGGAAATGATCGCTGGAAATACAGCACTGGCGCAGAGATCTATTTGGATCCACAGTACGAACAGGTACTACAAAAATTATAGCGAAAAGTTAAATTTCAATATAATCGATGTAACGAACTCGATGAACAATAATAAAATTTAATTTATTAATTAAATTTATTGAATTTAAAAACATGATATTTTATTTAAAGAACTGTTCAGCTGTCTGGTTCTTGATTACTTCCAACCTAACCGAAGAAAAATAAACCAAAAACCACGGACTATCTTCGTCAGTTCGGATGATCGATCGGACCTTACGACTAGGTTAACGTCAAAGATGGGTTTAAAGGAAATATGGGTCATTATCGAGATCGCTAAATTAGCATGGCTACCATAGACGGAGTTATATTAATCGGAAAACATCTCAGAAGAGATGCAGATATGTGCTATCATGTATTATTATTCAAGCGCCAGTATGCTAATATATTAAAATAAGAACTCTACATGTTATACATATGTATATAGAAATATACGTAAAAGTGAGCGGTGTCGAAAGTTGGAGAATGGCGAATCGAAAGAAAGAAATTGATCAGCACAAAATATAATATTAGGTTAGGTGTAGGTTAAGGGGTAGATCTCCGCAACTGCAGAGAATCTCACTTAAACAGATTCGACTGTTCTTTGACACCCTGATACTCCTAACGGATCTCCAATCTCTTATGATACGATAAGCGCCAGGACTCTATTATAAAAATCTTAAGTCGGCTAGTGTCGATTCCAGTCACTGGGTTCGCCGATATTAATATTCTTGAATTTGTTGTTGCTCTGGCTTTTTCTTATATTTTACCAGAGCTTATAGTGCAAAGGGAGTTAAAGAAAGAACGGCTTCAAAAATTTGATCAACTTCAGTTTTTAATACTTCAAGCCACCCTCATGAACAAATGCCACATTCGTTGGTAAAATTAAGTATATAATATCAATAGCCCCCATAATGCGCCATTGAATTTTATGCTGAAAACTTTTGAACGACTCAAATTATCGAGAAAATTATTTTTACCAGAAAGTGTTGAAAGTTAGGTTGCAAGTTGTTGTTGTAATATGTTTTTGTTATTTTATTCCATTTTCCAACACAGTCGACATGTTGTCTGCTGCCCTTGATACACTTTTGCACGGGGTGTGCACGAGCGTGAGTGCGCCGCCTTATGCGCTTATGTTGTGTTGGCGCGTTCTATGACAGTTTACCCCAGTTTCGTGAGCACACTAAGCGCGCTTGGCATTTTAATGCTAATTTTCATAAAATGTCTGTTGGCATTTTTTCCCAAACAGCTTTTGCAACGAAAAGCAACGCGGTAAGTCGGTACAGAAAGGCGCCTTAGTTTGGGTATAGAATAAAAGAAAGCTTATAAAGAAACTTAAGGCGGCGAGCAGATGTGGCACAACCACGAATTCTCGAAAAATATTCAAATTACCTAAAAACTAAAACTGGTGCGAAATTTCATGTACCCCCTTTGTAGGTGGCACGAACACGCGCCGCCGTGTTGCACTCTCCATTTTCGCTAATTTGCGCAGGCAGCGCGGGCGAAAGCGGGTCGGTGGAGTGTAAGCGATATTGCGCCAAAATTGCATTTTGTTGGGGGTGATGACGTGCGTTGGTGGTGTTGTTGTTGTTGGAGGTGGATGGAGGGTCGCGTCAATATGTTGCAAGCTTCACCGTGCAATGGCTGACGGCCGTACAACTGCAGCGCGCGCACAGCGATAACCAACAATGGCGCAACTAATTTACGAGTATACACGACGGCAGCTTAGAATCGGGGCAACAGCAACAACAACAAAAACAACGAGAATATAATCGCATGAAAGGCGTGAATATCAACATATGAGCGCAAACATATGCGCCTACATACATATTGCTGTGACCCATTCTGCTCCATATATTATGCAGCAACAACGCACACACACAGCTACACATATACAAGCCGACCGACCGACAGACAGACAGTCAAACATCTCTATAAGTATTATATTGCATTTCATTCTATTCTGGTCGTGTGTTATTTTATGCTACGGCTTTTCCGCTCATGCCATGTTATAGCGTCTATGCGCATGTTTCGGTGTGTATGTTTGCATGTGCTGCATTCAATTACACAAACAAAATGGCAAAAATAAATATAAACACAAAAAAAGAAGAAAAAACACAGAAAAACAAAAAGAGAACAAAGAAAACGCCAAAGGAAGTGACAGAAAGCCAATGCGCTGGCAGAGCTTACGCCCGATATGGCTTCCTTTTGTGCCACAAAGCTGATAGACATACATACATACAGATATACAAATGCATGTGGCACCACTCGGTATTTTTATAAGAAGAAAAGTAGAGAACGAGATATAGCGTCACATGCTTCGTATTGTTTGAAATTGCAAATCATGTTGCATGCAACATATTACAGTTAGAGATAAAAGTATACCAAACCGAAATAAGAAACCCGAAAATCAGAACAGAAAACGAAATAGGCACAATCAAGGTGTCTATAGAAGAGTCTATACACACATATATAGGTATATAATGCTTTATATAGCGTAGCGTCGTCGGCGGACACAATCTCACATGCAATCGCTAAAGCGTTTGAATAATTGCTGGAACCTCATGTAAAGGTACTCATATATGTACATATGTATTCTGGCCTAAAAAGTGTGCCTAGAACTAGCACTTCCCATACATATATGCATATGTGCAACACATGCCGCAGCAACTTACCTTGCAACAATTGCAACAATTAAATATAGACAATATAAATGCAACTCATATGTATGTATGTTTCCTTTCATAAATATTAAAAAAGAAAACTGAGAACAGCTTTTCCGAAACAATGCGAGCGCACTTCCTCTACTCACGAGTCGAACACAGATAGCGGTACTCGTATTTCAAAGAGGCGCACAAACATGCCTCTCATACAATATATCCCATAAAAAAAAAAATATATAAAAATATAAGAAAACAAGTAAGGAAGGGCTAAGTTCGGGTGTAACCGAACATTTTATACTCTCGCAATTTATTTATTTAACTTTATTTATATTATATAATACACAATTTGACCCACATATTCGTCATATATATTGTATAAAGTCCATTGAAAGTTGGAAACCATAATATTAGGTTAGACGCACCGAGGTCCTCGTGTTCGATATATGGGGCCTTAAAAACCTATGGTCCGATTTCGGTGATTTTTTGAATGGGGTTGCCACACGATTAATATAGTATTTATGCAAAGTTCTGCACCGATATCTTCACTAGTGCTTACTTTATATACTGTAAAGTAAACGATTCAGATCGTCTTCAAAGTTCTGGTATATAGGAAGTAGGCGTGGTTGTGAAGCGATTTGGCCTATTTTCACAACATATCATTGGGATGTAAGGAAACTATTATAAACCAAGTTTCATTGAAATCGGTCGAGTAGTTCCTGAGATATGGTTTTTGACCCATAAGTGGGCGACACCACGCCCATTTTCCATTTTGTAAAAAAATCTCAGTGCAGCTTCCTTCTGCCATTTCTTATGTAAAATTTGGTGTTTCTGACGTTTTTCGTTGGTGAGTTAACGCACTTTTAGTAATTTTCAATTTTCAGGTGGGACGTGGTTATTATTCGATTTCTTTCACTTTTGGACTGTATAAGGAAATGGCTAAAATAAATGACTGCAGAAAGTTTGGTTTATATAGCTTTATTGGTTTGCGAGTTATATACAAAAAACCTATTTGGGGGCGGGGTCACGCTCATTTTTCCAAAAAAATTACATCCAAATGTGCCCCTCCCTAATGGGATCCTATGTTCCAAATTTCATTTTCATAACTTAATTTATGGCTTAGTTATGACACTGTATAGGTTTTCGGTTTCCACCATTTTGTGGGCGTGGCAGTGGACCGATTTTGACCAAAGCAACCTCCTCAGGGTGCCAAGGAACGTGTGTTCCAAGTTTCATTAAGATATCTTAATTTTTACTCAAGTTATCGCTTGCACGGACAGACGGACGGACAGACATCCGGATTTCAAATCTACTCGTCATCCTGATCATTTATGTGTATATAACCCCATTTCTAACTCTTATATTTCTTGGTGACACAAACAACCGTTATGTGAACAAAACTATTATACTCTGTGCAACAGGTTGCGAGAGTATAAAAATAATAAATAAATAATTACAAAATGGCACTTTCGGTTCTATAGAGAAGTTGGAGTATCGGTAAAGTTGAAATATCGTCCTCGATGTAGAATAATAATTGAAACCTAATCAGACAAACAAAGACCGAAATCCGCGGACTATCTTGTCAGTTCACATCACCGTTCGAGTCTTCTAAGACACTGGGACATAAGTTCGTCGAACTTTAAGCCATCCCCTATATAATGTATATTTCAAGGGTTAGGGACTAGGTTATCGTCAAAGATGGGTTTTAAGGAAGTATGGGTCGAAGTCGCTAAACTAGCATGGCTACCATAGACAGAGAATTATCAACCGCAAAACAGCTCCTGAGATATTCAGATATCTATTAAGATACCAGAATAAGAACTGTAAATACAACAAATAGAAAGATACGCAAAAGTGAAAGGAGTCCAAAGTTGCGAGAGTGGCGAATCCAACAACCAACTTGGTTTTAATGGATAGGGACGAAAAGAAAGAAGAAACTGAAATTTCTCTATGACTAGAGCATTTAGATATGAAAAATTGGCCCTTTGAAATTTATAGAGAAAAGTTCAATTAAAATCTTTTGAAAACTATTTCAATAACTAAAATACCATGAGTGCACTTGTGCAGTTGATTAGATTAACTCGCTTATCTACTTAATTTAGCAACATAATTAATGTAAAATTTAATTGAGTCTATTATGCGACGCCATCTTGTGAGCAATAAAAATGTTCCAAACTCTCATAAAATATGTCAGTAAATAATAAGAATAAACCCTCTGAATTCGAGTACATATTTCTAATTAAGGAATTCATAAAGCTAAGTTCATATTATGGCAAAAAATACTTAAATTTATAAATATTTGATTGTGTTGGATATTTTATAATATCCCCTCGATCAATGGTCTTCAGACATGGAATTGAACGAAAATTAACTTTTATATAATTTTAAAATCATAATTACCACATGAATACCAGATACCCAATATTAATCGAAGTTAACGATTTCACAACATAAACCAATAATAAACCGTAACGCATTTGATTACCTGAAAATAGAAAAAAAGAAAAATCATTAATTAGTAAGCAAATAATAAGTGCGTATATCTGTATAATTATGTAGATTTATGCTAAATGTATTTATACTTAGATAAAATAGAATTGCATGGCAAACGTCAAATAAATTATGTCAAGTAAACAATGTTAAATGACGATTTTTCCGAGCCAATGAAGCGTGTTAAAGAACACACAAGAATCAACTTCGGATAAATGCATAAGTAAGAGGTGGAGTTAGCTTGCGGCACGCGACATTTGGTGCTGATAAAATGAACTATGAAGAGTGCTTAGGAAGAAACAAAGGAAATATACATAAGAGCTATGCCGCACAAACGAAATGACCATGAATGATAGTAAATGAATATGAGAGCTGACAGGCGTTGAAGACTGATGATGAATGCTACCAAGTGATCGCACGCAAAAACAAAAACAACAGAACATAATAGACAGTTGATCACGCGATGGTTATAGGTTTCTTTTTCGATTTTATTGAATTATAAGCCCTTTTATTAAAATATGCGTGTGTGCAGATGCTAAGGGGGCAAGCGAAGTAAATTCAAAGCGCAATTAATGAGTTTTTAATGAACGCGTCACACATGTGATTTGCTATGTTTCTATGGTGGTTTTTGTTGGTGTTAGTGTTTAAGAATGTGTATTTTTAAGAATTTTCAGATACTATTATTAATGATCGTTGAATAAATATGACAAGTAATTGCTATAGCTGAATGTTTGAAGACAGCAAAGTTGAAACAACAAAAATATGATAATAAAAAATATGAAAGAAAATAATAATAATAATTAAAAAATAATAATTAAAAAAAAAATAAATTAATTTAAAAAAAAATAAATTAATTAATTTTTTAATTAACTAATTTTTTAATTCATTAATTTTTTTACTAAACTAATTATTTTTTTTATTTAATTTAAATTAAAAAAATCCATAATTAAAAAAAATAAAATTAATATCAATTAAAAAAATAAAATAAAAAATATATAAAATAAAAAATATATAAAATAAAAAATAAATAAAATAAAAAAGAAATAAATTAATCAAAAAAATAAATAAAATAAAAAAAAAAATAAAATAAAAAATAAAATAAAATAAAAAAATTAAATTAAAAATAAAAATAAAATATAATACAAAATTACAATAAAAATATCAATAAAATTAAAACAATTAATAAATAAAATAAAAATAATAATTAATAAATACTTCTAAAACAATTAATAAACTATTAAATATTAAAAAAATTAAAAATTTTAGAGTAAAAAATTAAAAAGAAATTAAAAAAAAAATTAGAACACGAAGAATATTTAATTAAAAAATATATTAAAAATTAAAATAATAAATAATAGAAAAAATAATATAATATTTTGTATTTGGAAAATTTTGGACAATTAAATACAAATATTTTTGTATTTAAAAAATAAATAACTAATAAATTAGATGGCAATAAATTGTATTATATATGTTTTTATACATATGTTAATATGTACCTAACTATCACCAAAAATAAGATAATTCATTAAAACCACCAGTTAAACACCTAAAATCTTATCTACCGCTCGCTTTCTCTAAATTTCTCCACGCCGCACTGCATCATCATCTTCACGGCACTTTATTAAGAAAATATTTTAAATATTTCAAAAATCAACGAGATCGCTCACAAATATTTACGAATTCTTTAAAAATATTTACACAGCGATTTAAGTCACCAGAGCGCGCGGGATGCTCTTGGAATTCGCTGTAATTAGTAAAATGGCGATTATTTTATTTTCGTGTTTTGTTGTTCTTTCGGTTTTACCGGTGATCTTCGCGCTTCGCTATCAGCGCGGTGTAGAAAACAAGCCTCATATTAATAGATATGTTAATAAAGTGTCTCAGGGCTGCACTTGTGTTTACACTTGTGTTGTTTACCCTTTTAATTAACTTGAGAGTTGAGTTGTATTTACGGCATTAAGTCAGCCGTCAATTAGCTATATAGCTTATATTTGTCAAATGCAAATAAAGAAAGCGGCGGCGCTTTTTTGACGCTTTTTTTGAAGAAAATAATTATGAGTAGTTAATGAACGCGGAGGAGAATTGTGACGAAGTTATGGCTCCAGCATAACTAAGTTTGAGGCATTCAGTTGCTTAGAATAAGTATACGAGCTAAGTAAAAGCTCTGGAAGCATTTAATGAAAGCTCCAAACGTTTTCTCTGCGCTCATTCAGCCATTTTGATGCACCTTTTTAGACTCGACCTTGAACCTTGCATACTTATTTACTTTTGTAATGATTTTATTGACAGAAGTCAATAGGTTTTTCATCCTCAATCGGGTGTTTAGTCAGATCTAACCTAAAATGTATATATCCAGCCAGAGGATTCTTCAAAACTATTTGTCGTGTTCTTTGACTAAAGATGGGAGCAGAACATAAACAGTTCTCTCAGAGAGTTTTCAATTCATAGAGTTAGGAGCACTTGAAGTTGTTCTAGGTTCAGCTACCCATACGTTTTATAGTTTATTTTCGAGATTCCTAGAACCTATGTTCTTAGAAAGATTAAATTTTTTTGGTCCAGAGATCTCTCCTAGAAGGTTGGAAGAGATTTTCATAAAATTTTATATCTTACTTGATGGTATGCAGAAGAATACCTCTAATTCGCAAAAAATCATAATTTCGATTCCAGCAAGACTACCAAAACGAGTTCTCTCCGCCTCCTCCCCAACTTAAAAGCAAAAAACTGAAAACAGCTTACACTTGCCCCAGTTTAGTAACTTCACACCCTACCATTGCAATTAGTATTTAATTCACCAGTAATGTAAGCACACATCCGTAGGAGGGCTCAACTATTACATCACTTCACCTCAAAACTGACGACCTCACCAAGTCCCTCTTATAAACACCACTCCAAGTAAGTTGTGGTGCGGAAAGTGTTCGATATTAATTCCATTTTAATTTCCGCAGTTCAGCGGCAATAAATAGTGGAAAATTGCAACAAAAACAAAAATAGTCAACAACAACAACGCCAACAACAGCGGTGGCAACAGCAATAATAATCAAGTCATGCTGTCAGAGTTTTGCGCAAAAGTTGTGCAAAGTGCGGGAAATTATGTGGAAGAACGTAAAATATTGCGTTGACTGTAAATTTAGAGCAACACACCCACCCACACTGAAGCCGGGAGAATTAAATATTGCGCACGGAACTAGAGCACACGTACGCGCCCAGTCACACACACACATCGCATGCGTCAGTGCACTTGCAAATATATTTATGATTTGATTCTATATATACATATGCTTATTGTGTATTTGTGTTAGTGGGTGCAGAAAATTGAGAAACAATTAAAATGATAAAAGAAAATTATTGCGAAAATTTGTGCGCAAACACGGCGAAATTAACGGAGACAGGCGGCAGTAAGGTAAATAAGTTGATGTCGTGGGTGCGGCGGAAATATTGGAAATATGCGACTTACATATATAATAATACATATGTATATACCTTAGCACTCAGCTATAAAAGTGCTGCGCGCTGCTTGTTTGCGAAAAAAATTAAACCTTATCAGGGTTGCATTAGCGAAAATATAAAAGTGTATTTATTTTATTTATCAGCGGAAAATACATACATACAATGAAACGTAGTTACCTCTGCGTATATAGGTGTAGAGAAGAAAGTAAAAAGAATTTACAGGTTTGCAAACAATTCATTAATTAAACGCGAAAAGCATGCCCTGCATTCGTGGATACAACAGAATACCCAGTAGGAAAAATGTTTATAAGGAAACTAGTAAAATTGGAATGCGTTTAGATATTTTGTTATATTTAATTTTTGTACACGATATATTTTAACCAAAAATATTTTTTAACAAATTGGAAAAAAATAGATAAAAGAAATATCGAAAAACAATAAAACCAAAATAGCATTAAAAATAATATAAATTAAATATATTAAAAAATAAAATAAAAAATTTTTAAAAATATAAAAAAATAGCGAACTAAGAAAAAAATATTAAAAATCATATTTGAATAAAAAATAAAAAGAAAACAACAAAAACAAGTAAGGAAAGGCTAAGTTCGGGTGCAACCGAACATTTTATACTCTCGCAATTTATTGAAGAAATTTTATTAAGATAACGCACAAATTTACCCATAAATTCGGCATGAAGTTTAATAGAATAACGAAAATCGTCATATATGGATATGAGGGCTGAGGTAGTTCCTGAACCGATTTCATTCAATTTCGTCAGCAAGGTACACTATATCCAATACTATACGCTCACTTAATTTTGCTAAGATATATCACATATTAACCAATACATATATGCGTAATAAAGCCCAACGAATTTTTGAAAAACTTATAATTAGGTATATGGGAGCAAGGGGATGACATTTTTATGTATGTTACAGGAGCTAGGAGATGTTGTGACCCGATTTTAATAATTTTTGGAACAGAGACACACTATTGGAAGAAAACAATTTCCTCTGAATTACATTAAATTAGCTGAGAGATTTACCCATATTTTCGGTTAAAATTTAACCTTAGGCGCTGAGTTCAACATGTTCGATATCTGGGGCCTTGAAAAGTTATAGTCCGTTTTCGAAAATTTTTTCACAAGTGATGCCACAGATCATATACTGTATTTGTGTAAAGTTTTATTTCGCTATCATCATTGGTTCCTAATGTATATGTTATAAAGTGAAGGATTCAGATGGAATTCAAAATTGAGTTATAAAGAAAGTAGTCGTGGTTGTGAACCGATTTCTTCCTTTTTCCCCTCATGTCATCAGGGTGTCAATTAAATATTATATACCGAATTTCATTGAAATCTGTCGAGTAGTTCCTGAGATATGGTTTTTGACCCATAAGTGGGCGATGCCACGCCCATTTCCCATTTTGTAAAAAGATCTGAGTGCAGCTTCCTTCTGCTATCATTTCTGTGAAATTTTGTGTTTCTGACGTTTCTCGTTAGTGAGTTAACGCACTTTTAGTCATTTTCAACCTAACTTTTGTATGGGAGGTGGGCGTGGTTATTATCCGATTTCTTTCATTTTTTGACTGTATAAGGAAACGGCTAAAAGAAACGACTGCAGAAAGTTTGGTTTATATAGCTTTATTGGTTTGCAAGATATATACAAAAAACCTATTTGGGGGCGGGGTCACGCCCACTTAAAAAAAAAAATTACATTCAAATGTGCCCCTCCCTAATGCGATCCTATGTTCCAAATTTTATTTTCATAACTTTATTTATGGCTTAGTTATAGCTCTTTATGTGTTTTTGGTTATCGCCATTTTGTGGGCGTGGCAGTGGTCCGATTCCGCCCATCTTCGAACTTAACCTTCTTATGGTGCCAAGGAACACGTGTTCCAAGTTTCATCAAGATATCTTAATTTTTACTCAAGTTACAGCTTGCACAGACGGACAGACGGACGGACGGACAGACAGACATCCGGATTTGAACTTTACTCTTCACCCTGATCACTTTGGTATATATAACCCTTTATCTAACTCGTTTAGTTTTAGGACTTACAAACAACCGTTATGTGGACAAAACTATAATACTCTCTTTAGCAACTTTTGTTGCGAGAGTATAAAAATTAAAATATTAAAAACCAACTTTTATCATAATTTGATTATATATATTTTTGTCATAGAATTATTTTCTATAATTAGTTTGCACTTAGAAGAGAAAAAAATCAAAAATTGCAAAGTTTTAAAAATACAATTTTTTAGCTGCTATCATTTCCTACAGGGTATTAGGTGTATGCACTTAAGTGAATATAGATGTATTTTGTGTAATTGCACAATTAACCCATTACGGCGAAAATAACTAAGTAAACAAAATTTTGTAGACAAACTTGAGGCTAATAATATAAGAAAAACAAAAAAAAATACAATTTTGTTAAAGTATAAAATTATCTAACAGAGTATAAAAAAAATTGAGTTTCATTACTTAATAAAAAAAATTAATGTTGAAAAATTCATAGAAAATTTCGCCAAAAAAAGAATAATTGAGCAACAGTATAAAGTGGAACAAAAAATATGAAAATTACTTAAAAGAGCTATAAAAAGAGAAAATAAAAACTAAAAAAATAACTTAAAAAAGGGTAAAAATGATCATTTTGAATTTTTTTAATGTTAAGAAAATGAAAACTTAAAAAAAAAGAATTTAAAAACTAGAAAAAGTCTCAAATTTGTTTATTTTTAATAACTTTTAATTTATATTAAATAGAATAAATAAGCTACCGCACAGGGCATTACTATTAGGAAAATTTTGTACTTAACAGAAATAAATGTATTTTCTGATTTTCACAAAATTATTATCAGATTTAGTGGAGAATGACAAATCGCACAAGCAACTGGTATAATACAAATAAACTGGCATAATTAATTATATATAGAATATGTAATTTTTTGACTCGAGAGCGGAGTTGTAACTTAGCCGGTAAACAATTATCAAATCTAAGATGGCTAATATAACTAAAAATTTAACATCAAAGTCTTAAAAAAAAGTATAGAAATGTCTGACTATAATTTATATTATACGCTAAAATTGTCAACTACATTTATGTATAGTAAATGAGTCACCATGAGCCTTTACTTTATTCTCAGCTGTAAATATAATTTAAAATGATTATAACTTCATATATACATACATATATATTTTTCAACAACAACTATTAGTGCTATGCCCACATTTAAACACGTAGCAGCTTGACTTGTTATCAAAAGG
This sequence comes from Zeugodacus cucurbitae, assembly GCF_028554725.1. Taxonomy (NCBI): domain Eukaryota; kingdom Metazoa; phylum Arthropoda; class Insecta; order Diptera; family Tephritidae; genus Zeugodacus; species Zeugodacus cucurbitae. Next base: position 66,277,876 of record NC_071667.1, read on the forward strand.
CAAATGGGAACAAAGCCGCCTTGAGCTGGATGCGACAAACGAATTCTCAATTAAAAGAAAAAAGGATTATTTTTTCTTTAAATCATTTTTTCCCATGTTGCACTCGCAGGCACACACACACGGCCGCTGGGTCAACAGCCTCACTAACGAAGTGAACGCTATGGGGACCTTGTTTGTTGTCCACTATAATGACTATTTTCTATCAGGAATGTGCATACTTTTGAGTAGCAACAACAAATATTTACATATATACATTCGAGTACAAATTTACACAAGTTGATAGATTGCTTAAATTGGCGAAATTCAGTGTGGAGTTGTTCAAATGTTTGACATGATTAAACAGCGATGATTTTAATTGCTTTGTCGCTAGTAGTTAGCTGATTGGTGAATACACAAGTGCAACATTGTTTACCGGCAGATGTGTTTATATGGCTAATTTTAATTAAGTGTTATTTTTGGAAACATATGTGTTTGCTGATAGTTCGCCTTTTAGGGAACGTTGCACGTTTGGCGTTTGTAAAACATTGGCGAATGAGGAATCACAGCTGCCGCATGCGCCTTTGACGGAATACATTGATTTAAAAAATTTTTCAGCTTTATTATAGATGTTGTCATGAAGTTGCGCAGCGACCTCTAGTGTAGTCTAGCTTGAAGGACCTGCCTAGGCACAAACTATGAAACAAAAATCATATTTTCTTGGAGACAAACTACAATACTAAGGCCTTAAAATGCCGTGTGCATCGCATAAGTCTCAGCTGAGAAGGTGAGGACTCGAACTCATCCGTTCAGAAGGGTCAGACACGAACTACATGTGGTCCAAAATGTACTAAACCGAATGAAGGGTCGGTCAGTGCAAAGCAAATATTCCCCAAACTCACTCTATCTGTAAAGAATGTCTACGGAACACATCAGCCGATCGCGATTAGATCTAGATTTGAAAAAAGTGAGAGATCATCTACAATTTTATGGACATAAACGTTTGAATTACTATAAGAAAAGCTACCTGATTCCAAATACCATCAAGAGTAGTATCAAATATTATAGCTTGTATCCCAACTGCATAGTAAACTATCCTCCAAAATCTAGGAGGAAACAATGAAGTTTTACATCTTAATTAGAACTCGGCGGAACTATCCACACATAACTGTATGTGGGAAACTAGTCTCGGCTAGTATCCCGAAGCCATTGAGATCTCAACTCAATTCAAACTTTTAAGTTTTGTAAGCTCCTTATATTTCCATTACAAAACGAATTCGTGAATAAAACTTGGTAACACCCAAGAATTCAACTCTAACCATCCGTGGCCTCAACTAAAATAATTACATTAACTACAAATGAAAAATTAATTAAAGAATCACTTGATCAAAGTTAACAAAACTCTGCTCCAGCACGCCCCAACTAAATGAATTGAAGAAGTGAACAAATATGAAAGCACAAATCACGTCAATGCGGCTTCCTCCCTCTAGATTTTCACTTTCGTACTGCAAATGAAAAGGAAAAAAACTTCACACATATTACGTGCAACTATCGCACAAATCTTCGGCACGAAATTTTCGCTTTTAATTGAAAAATCGAATATTACCACCCTCACAAAAACAAAACAAAAAAATGGCAACTTTGTCTGCAACTACTTATCTGGATCATCCTTGTCGACAGTTGTTTTAGTTTCACTCGATTCTCGACTTCTAATTGTGGGAATTTTGCAACGATTGCGGAATGGAAGCAAAGCAGGAGTCAACGACTTTTAATTGCAATAGGAACTGTGGAAATGACAACTAACAACAAGCAAAATGGGGCGCAAATGAGTAGTAGTAGTTGTTGAGTATATATAGAGCGAAGGACGAAGGAGGCGGAGGACTGGCAGGCAATGAAGAGCTAACCAATACCATAGCAAACAGACACTGCAAATAAGTGCACTTTCGTTTGGCTGAGTGGAGAACGTTGGCCGGTAATTACTATGCTGCCACGCGGTGCCACACTCACTATGTCAGGGGAGTAGGAAAAAGTGAAAATTGAAATATACATTTTCTGCTGTTTTTGCATATACCCAGCGCAGAGTACGAAGAACGAGGAGCGGAGGAACAAAGTAAAATACAAAATGCAGTTTAAGTTAGACTACAGAACTTTAATGGCAAGCCACAAATGGTGGAGGGAGATGGCGAACCACCGAGACTCGGCTGGTGATGAAGATGGACGCGCGCTGGACTACCCACTGCCAGTCGAACACTGCCGGTTGAGTGCAATAGGTACCGATGCATAGGTGCACAAAGGTACAACCATATGTACGTTAGCGCTTGTTCGTGAATTGAAGGGCATGAAAATACAGCAAATGAGCTTTGGTTTAGTGTTACCTCCTTGCGCTTGGCATTGAAAAATATACATATCTTATCGGCTGTGGCACGCTACAAGCACCCCTACTTATACTACGAGCACACACTAGACGATATACGGCACATAAGTACCTTGTTGCTGAGCTGACGGACCGACGGATGAACAGACCAACGACGGATAGTCAGTCGGACGAGCTGCGCCGCCTTCCACCGCATTGAACTGTCTGCCCAAGCAGTTGGTTGATTTGCCTGCTCGTTTATTTTACTATTTTGTAGTTTTTAATGCACCGCAGCAGCAGCAGCACTCTGTCGTTCAGTTGACGGGATGTCCATCGTGCATCGTCCGTCGTCGCCAGTTGAACGCTCCCCATTTGTTGTACTTTGCTATTTGGCGTGGTTGTTTATGGCCTGTTGTCAGCAATGACACGCGAATTGCAAAAGTTAATTTAACCACCGCCAGCAATAGCAACAAAAACAGCGCCAAAAGACAATAACAACAACAACAGCGGCTAGATGAACTTCACAGCAAACATCAGCAACATCAACACCAGACCATCACAATCACCATTAGCGGCACAAATGGCCGACGTGGTTGACAGCAACCAAATGGTTGGAAATAATGGACGATGGGCAATTGGAAATTGGCAACAAGCAACAGACAGTTGGCGAGTGGTAGATATTTTAGCTAAGGAGCTACAATTTTTGCAAATGCAATAAGCGTCTTCACTGTGTGCGGCGAAATGTGGAGCTTCGGGGTTTCACTTCTGTGCCAAACTTTGATGGAAGTTACTAAAAAATAATTGCAAAGGGTTAGTGTAGTCAAAGAACTGGAACTACTTTGAACTTGAAGACTTTTAGAAAAAATCTTAGGAACAATGACTGTTCTAAACTGGATTTACAATGAAAGTAACACAGTAAACATACAAAACACAAAAAATTAAAAGTCCAAGTATATTTGTTTAGAAATCAAGCAACCTTTAAGAATGTTCCACACTTCCTTTTTTCGATGGATCTTGCTAACTCATGTTCTAAGGATGTACTAAGGATGGTCTTTGCCTAAGGCGACTAAGAAAAAATGCTTCCAACATCCTTATCCATCGAGACAATTGGATTTAAGCTGGGAAACTCATGTTCCCATCTTGACATCATTACGGATCCGGTGTGTTCAAAGGAAGGTATTGGCCGAAGGCGTCTAAGAAAAATTCCTTCCATTGAGAGCCCATTGGATTTAAGTTGGTAACTCTATTAAAATGTTTTATCAGATCTATAAAATACAACAAAATTCCACTTACACTTGCTCGTTTCCTAGCCTATGAAGGATGACGAAGGAGTTGTAGAAGAAGAGCAGATGGTAAAGTGATCTCGGAGAATAAAATTTGGCCAATAAACAACTTTTTTGAAATCTTTTGATAGACATAACGTTTCCTATAAATATTTTACGGGACATTCATAACCTAGTTAAAGGGCAAATCGAACTAGATGCCTCTTCAGGCCAATTGCAGTTCCAAATGGAATAAAAATAAATAAATGGGATCAGCATCGGGTAATATTGAAAGTAAAAGGGAATAGTGGCGAGTTCTATTTATAACAACTGATTTCGTTAAATTATTGGTTAAACTATTCAAGTTCTGGGTTAATCCCAATGTATAGTGATTTCCTCTATACGCAAAGGTAAATAATACGATTTTGAAAACTTTTAGTCAATCAAGTTTTTTTCTCTGGGCACTAATATAATTGGATTCACGAAAAAATTAGAACAATTATCATTATAAGCAAAGTGAAGAGCTTACAAAAAATAAACAAAAAGAAGCAAACTCTTGTGAGATAAGTAAATCACCATAAAGAGTGACTATAAATAGTAAAATAAAATAAATCAAAAGAAGCGCTGAACAAGCATATGCTAATAAAACTGCAATAAAGTCATCATTAACCGAATTAAGCAATACAAAAGTAAAGAAATGAATAATAAACATAAACAAGCATTCCGTAAATCGCAAATCACGTGAACTCATTTGACGCCCACACAAAATCCATTAACAAATTAATAAAGCCAATGTTGAATGCGAGAATTAACCAATTTTGGAATGTGTGAAGCGGTAAATTTCACGTTTTGTTTTGATTCCGTGCTTCTGTGGTGGTTTTTTTTTTCATTTTGGTGATTCAGAGTAAATGGAAATAATTTTTAGGGAAACCGCATGGATTAAACTTATAAAATAAAATAAAAATTAAATTAAATAATACAAGATAAAATAAAATAAAAAAAATAAAATAAAATAAAATAAAATAAAAATAAAATAAAATAAATTAAAATAAAGTAAATTAAAATAAAGTAAAATAAAATAAAATAAAATAAAGTAAAATAAAATAAAATAAAATAAAGTAAAATAAAATAAAATAAAATAAAACAAAATAAAATAAAATTAAAAAATTAAATAAAACAAAATAAAATGAGATGAAAAAAAAGAAAAGAAAATAAAATTAAATTAAATTAAACTAAATAAAATAAAATAAAATAAAAATAAAATAAAATAAATATAAAATAAAATAAAATAAATTAAAATAAAATAACATAAAATAAAAATAGAATCAAATAAAATAAAAATAAAATAAAATAACCTAAAATAAAAATAAAAATAGAATAAAATAAAATAACATAAAATAAAAATAAAATAAAATAAAATAAGATAAAATAAAAATAAAATAACATAAAATAAAAAAATTTAATAAAATAACGGGTGATTTTTTTGAGGTTAGGATTTTCATGCATTAGTATTTGACAGATCACGTGGGATTTCAGACATGGTGTCAAAGAGAAAGATGCTCAGTATGCTTTGACATTTCATCATGAATAGACTTACTAACGAGCAACGCTTGCAAATCATTGAATTTTATTACCAAAATCAGTGTTCGGTTCGAAATGTTTTTTATCGACAAATTTTGTTCAGCGATGAGGCTCATTTCTGGTTGAATGGCTACGTAAATAAGCAAAATTGCCGCATTTGGGGTGAAGAGCAACCAGAAGCCGTTCAAGAACTGCCCATGCATCCCGAAAAATGCACTGTTTGGTGTGGTTTGTACGCTGGTGGAATCATTGGACCGTATTTTTTCAAAGATGCTGTTGGACGCAACGTTACGGTGAATGGCGATCGCTATCGTTCGATGCTAACAAACTTTTTGTTGCCAAAAATGGAAGAACTGAACTTGGTTGACATGTGGTTTCAACAAGATGGCGCTACATGCCACACAGCTCGCGATTCTATGGCCATTTTGAGGGAAAACTTCGGAGAACAATTCATCTCAAGAAATGGACCCGTAAGTTGGCCACCAAGATCATGCGATTTAACGCCTTTAGACTATTTTTTGTGGGGCTACGTCAAGTCTAAAGTCTACAGAAATAAGCCAGCAACTATTCCAGCTTTGGAAGACAACATTTCCGAAGAAATTCGGGCTATTCCGGCCGAAATGCTCGAAAAAGTTGCCCAAAATTGGACTTTCCGAATGGACCACCTAAGACGCAGCCGCGGTCAACATTTAAATGAAATTATCTTCAAAAAGTAAATGTCATGAACCAATCTAACGTTTCAAATAAAGAACCGATGAGATTTTGCAAATTTTATGCGTTTTTTTTTTTTTTAAAGTTATCAAGCTCTTAAAAAATCACCCTTTAAAATAAAAATAATAATAATAATAAAATAAAATAAGATAAAATAAAAATAAAATAACATAAAATAAAAAAATTTAATAAAATAAATATAAAATAAAATAAATATGAAATAAAATAAAATAAAAATAAAATAAAATAAATATAAAATAAAATAAAATAAATTAAAATAAAATAACATAAAATAAAAATAAAATAAAATAACCTAAAATAAAAATAAAAATAAAATAACCTAAAATAAAAATAAAAATAGAATAAAATAAAATAACATAAAATAAAAATAAAATAAAATAAAATAAAATAAAATAAGATAAAATAAAAATAAAATAACATAAAATAAAAAAAATTTAATAAAATAAAAATAATAATAAAATAAAATAAATAAAATTAAATAAAAATAAAACAAAATAAAATAAAATAAATAAAATAAAATAAAAATAATAAAATAAAATAAAGTAAAATAAAATAAGATAGATATGTAAATCGTTAAAAACAGTAGAAATAAAGCAACGACTTTTTTTCCTAAATTATCAAACCAGCATATTTTGCAAATGAGCGTGAAAGTATGTTGTTGCTTTATTTTTACAACCACTTTGCTTTGCGCGTAGGCGTGGGAGTTTCGCTCGCTTCGCAATTGCCAAAACAATTCAAAACAGTTTGCGAAATAAAACGTGCTTGAGTTGAACTTCGCCGCCATGTGTGTAAATATGTAAATGGTAAGTAAACAAGACGTTCATTTTTTTTATTTTTCTCTGACTAAAGGGATATTTGTACGCATGAATATGTTCAAGTACGTATAGAAATCTCACGCACTGTGCGCAAGGTCATCCGAGCGACATTTAGTGACATGTCCATTTACGCTTAAAAAACGCAACCACATATAGTACTCACAAAAAAGAAAGAAAAAAAGTTGGCATAAGTGGCAAACTCACTGTCGTGGCTGGCATTTTTACGAACTCAACAGCCAACCACAGCAACAATAACAAAGGAATGGAAAAAAGCGCGCATTGAGCGGTAATTAAAATACTTTAAATTCCATTACAAGTACGTGTATGCAACAGCAGCAACAGCAACCATACCCACAAGACTATGGTATATAGTGTGCATTCATATGACTTATTGTCTTGGGAATCTATCAACTTTTTGCAATATTTATTTTTTAATGGCCAACTCAATGCTTTTGCGCGGCAAAAACTTATTCATTGCAGCGTGGTCACAAAACATACGTACATATTTACGTACTTACGTACGTACGACGTAACGCACTGCAACTCATCCTTGCGTAGTGTTTTTTGTTTGTTGCACTCAATCGCATTAATGCATTTAATATTCACTCGGACTTTTTTAATAGCCATCAAGCTGATGGTTGTCATAAATCAGTCGTGCCTTTAGCGACGTCACTCCACTTAAGTGAATGAATCCATCAAAATCCTAGTAATGGCAATTATATGCAGTAAGCGCTGGGGAGCTTACTCTAGTTAGAGTTAATGGGCGAGCAGAGCAAGGCAGTTAAAGCCTTTACTGGTCGGAATAAAGTTTATTAGTTTGCGCTTTGTTTTAGTGCGCGCATTTACCAATTTAATTGCGTTTCTTTGAAATGGTTTAATAAACTATATGATGGAAAAGAATTTTATGGACCTAGAATTGTTGATCAACTTATGTTTAAATTATGGGAATATCTCTAAAAACAAAGAGATAAGCTTCAAAAGATAAGAATATGAAGCAAATCCTTGTAATTTTTAAAAGCCTTTTTTACTCTCTTTACTTTTATAGTTTTGTTCACATAACGGTTGGTTGTAAGTCCTAAAACCACGAGTTCGATATAGGGTTATATATATCAAAATGATCAGGGTGACGAGTACAGTTCAAATCATATACAAAATTTTAAATTGGCGTGGTTCCCCCACTTATAGGTGGGTGGTCCGAAACTACTCGACCAATTTCAATGAAATTCGATTCATAATATCTTCGTAGCTCCCCAATGATTTGTTGTGAAAATAGTCCAAATCGGTTCACAACCACGCCTACTTCCCATAAGCCTGAACTTTGAAGTCGGTCTGAATAGTTTACTTTAAAATATATAAAGTTAGTACTAATGATTATATCGGAACAGAACTTTGCAAAAATACTGTATTTAAAGAGTGGCATCGCCCTTCTATAAATCGTCGAAATTGGTCCATATGTTTTCAAGACCCTATATATCGAATATGAGGACATCGATGCTTCTAACAAATTTTTTACAGAAAATATAGGTAAGTCTCTCAAATATTTAGAAGAAATTAAGAGAGAATATGTTTCTTATAATACGTCTCCGTGTCAACAATTAGTGAAATCGGGTCATAACTTCATCTAGCTCCCATAAACCTAATATTAGAGTTGTCAAACTTTCAATGGACTTTATACCATATACTATATATGCTAATATGTGAGTCAAATTGTTTGTTTTATTAAAAAATGTAAATCTTTCAGTTTCTTCGACAAAACATTTACAATTACTATGAATTACAGTCCGTCTCTCTTTTGTAGGTTGGATTCTTACAAGAGACCAAAACTGACATTGAACGGTTCTAAAGTTCCTGAAGACCGAACATAATATAAAGTTCTTGCTGACCTGGAACTAAAGATAAAAAAACAAGAAAATATTTTGATTTGAAAGAAATTGGATTTCATGTTGAGATCGGTCATACTTTCCAACTAATATTTAATATAGAATATCAACTGAGGAACTATGTTGGTTAACAGTCTGTGAAAGTTCTCAAAAATTGGAGATAAATTCTAGAATAGAACGCGAGAACTGTAAATTTCTCTCCTCAAGAAATATTTCTAGGAAGTTTATTGGTATTGGATTCGATTTAAGTGTTGTAATGTCAAACTGGCTACTAGAAAACATGAGAACCTGTTTCTATACATGTTTTTTTTCGGTTATGTAAGCTCTGTTTCATTGTATTAGGTCTACAACTTTGCTTCCGCCGTTTTCCAATAGATGTCTCTAGGGTCAAGCACTGGCCGATTAAATTGATTAAATCGTTTTATATCAATCTTGGACATTTCTGTCCACATTAACGCAACAAAATATTTGTAGAGATCCGTTTGCATCCCAAACTTATTCTCAACTGAAAATGTCACTTTTTGAGCCGAATTCTCGAAATTTGCGGGAAATTTTGCTTTTCTCTTTTAATTCCAAGAAAATGCGCCTGAGGCTCATCGACATTTGTAACCGTTTTTATACAAAAAAAGCCTTAAATTTAAACAAAAAAACACGGCGGAAGCATAGTTGTAGACCAATAATACTAATCCTCAGATCAGGAGGTGGAAAGTATTAGCATTTTATTTTGCATGAGGATATCATCGCATACTTTAGACGTAGATCGCTCCCAAATAAAGTACAGATTAAATTTCTTTGTTAATTGGATTGAAATTTAAAGCTAAATGAATGATACATAAAATATTATGAACGAAGAGGGTTCCACGAGACAAGATAAAAGACTTCGAGTCTATAATCCTTACACATGAAAATAACAGATAAAAAAATAAAGAATTTTAGATGTTAAAAATTATAGTTTTTTTTTTTAAACTCATAATTTCTAGTAGTTCAGTGAGAAAAATGTCTTTCTTTCCTTTTTGCAACAAAAACACAGTATTATTAACATAATAAAACTAATGCACTAAAAATTTTAATTTATTTTTTTTTCTAATTTTTAATTCATTTATTAGTTAAACAATTTAAAATACCAAAAAATCAAGTGAAATTTTTGTAATTCATTGCAAAAATATATGCAATGTCGTGAAACCCGCTATTTGCGCTGCCAAAACAATTAATCACACCGCTGAGCATTGCACAATATACACTTAGCAACATTTAAAATAAATACATACAAGCAAGCAGGGAAGCAAAGAAAAAACATAGAAACATGAATTCCTGCATGCGAATTGTCGCTTAAGGGTTTAAATGCCACGCGTTGACAACGCTGCCACCACAAACAATGTATTTATTATTATTGTACAATAATTACATAAAATTTTAGTTGCTGACAGCTTGGCGACATAACAAAATAAAATATAAATAAATGAATGCACAGAAATATTTGGCAATGAGTTATCAAGAAAAAGAGGTAAAAAAAATTAAATGAAAAATAGAAGAAAAAGGAAAAAAAGAAAAAAAGAAGAAAATTTTGAAAAGAGAAAAAAACTGAAAATCGAAAGAATGCACAAGCCACAAGAGAAAGCAAGTAAAAGGAATGCATGCTTTGATGAAATAAGAGCAACGGAATATTAAAAGTTGACAACAGCAACACGTCGCCAACACGAATTCAATGCAGTGATGGCAAGTGACAGCAGCAAGGCGACGCACACACACATACATATATACAAACAGAGAGGCATATAATGTGATATATTTATGAGAAATCACATGGCGAAAGGAGGATGACAGGGCTCAACACACTCTTATGGGTGATGTGTGAGAGAGTGGTGGCGACGTGCCGCCCGCCATGCAACGCTCGATTGAGCAAATGATGTGGCATCGCTGTCGGCTACCGTTGATGCTGTGGCAATTCAACTAAAAACTAATGCCAGATTTTTGCCTTTTATTAATATTCGCGCTTACAAATGTTGTAGTGCAAATACTTTTTTTATTTAAAGCTGAAAAACAAAAACAACAAAAAAGCGCAGCAATGCAGCTGCAGCCAAGCAACCAGCAAGCCAACAAACAAATCAAAGCGTGAAACGAAATGTGTAAAAAAGAAATGTTGTGAAGCGCAAAAAAAAGCTCAAGCAGCCGGAGCGGCGTGTGAGCGCATTTGTGGTGAATGAACGATCATCGAACGAGTTGTTGGTGCGTGCGTTGTAGTGGAGATGCGTCCGACCGATGCATACGCAGATGAAGCCCTTTCATGCACACAAATATGTCACTCTCGCTGGTGCTGCTGTTGCTGCTCCAACAACAACAACAAACAATAAGCACATTGAATTATTCACAAGTGGGGTGAATGAATTGAGAAAGCGCCAAGTATTTCAGCATTTTTGCTTTTCTTCACAACTACACTTCTTTTATATAGTCCACGTTGTTTTTGTTGTTGTTGCTGCTTCACACTCTACTATGTATTTGATGCTTTCAGTTTCCAGTTGCTGCTTGTTGTTGTTGTTTTACATTTAAATACATTCCTACGTCTGACTATATGTATGCTTGTCTGTGCGTATCTGCGCATATTTTAATTATGCATACCTTCGCCACCGCTGTTGTGATTGTTGTTGTTGTAACGCAACAGCAACACCAACACCACTCAACCCACATAGGATTATAGATGGATGGCTGGCTGCCTTCGTGCGCCTATGGCTGGCGTGCGCAAAGAATTTCTACGTGTAGGCATACAAATCGGCGACAGAAAAAATACAACAACAAAAAATAACATGAAATTATTTGTGTAAAAATTCATAAGATAATTTATTTGGAGTGGAAGTGTGTGCAGTGGAGATATGCGCGCGAGATATCTAGGCATTAGGCATTGCACAATTTCGTTGGCAGCACCTACTTTGATGTGGAAATATTTTTGGCATAATGTAAATGCTTGTAGTGGACATATTTTGTATAGCGTATGGAAAATCGCATGAGATAAAATTAAATTTTGTATATCAGTTGTATACAGAAATATTACAAAACTTTCAATTTTTTGTTGTTCAGCTAAAAATAAATGGCATTAAAAATAAATAAATAAAAATAAATTGTATGAAATTAGTTGGAATTTTTTCTGTAAATATTACAATATAAAAAAGAAATAAAATGGTATTTCAAAACAGAAAATAGTATTTAAATTTTTTTTAAATTTTGTAGTAGTCGTTTAACAATACGAGAAATGCTACGGGTCTCTGCGACCCGATTATAAAATTTATAAATTTCTTCATTTAAATAAAATTTTTTTTTTTTCAAAGAGATATCATTCTTTCTTCGGTATATATTACCTTAATTAAACTACACAAAATATAAAAATGTATACAGTTTACAGGAAATGATCATAAACGGGTTAATAAGAAATTATAAAATTTTAGAAATTTTTGAGAAACAAAAATACTATTAAATATCTTCAATATCAAATTATTATTGAAATTCACTTTCATCACTATCCGATGAGCAATGAAAGCTTAAATAACGGCAACACATATTAGACACGTTGACCCTGAATACAACCCACCATAGTTTACGCTACTCCAACGACAATATCTAACTACATACTCATCATGTGCGAGTCATCTTTATATTTTCTATAATTTTTCTAATTTTTTCTTTTAATTTCGCATGGCGCAAACAACAAACGTTTAATTACACTAATCATTCTTGTGACAGTTATAATTTTTATGGCAGAAAAGGAAAGAAAACAAAAGCAACATTAATTAAGAAATATAAATTGCGGCAAGTCACTCAGGCGAGATAAAAGCGTGAAATATAAGTGAAAATAATAATATAATTTAAGTGATTTGTGTGTCTGTATGTATGTTTATAATAAATGCCTGCGTCTGTGTGTTTAATAAATTTCGCTTACAGCTTTCATAAAATACTTCTGTAAATATTTGTCAAATGACAAATGCAAGGATTATTGCAGAGAAGACAAGACACTTGTTTGCATCATGCGCTTCGTAATAGATTGCACTGAGGTAAATAAATAATGGTGAAGAAAATATTCTATATTATAATTTGTAAATTTTCGTAAGTTATTGTGTAATTTTGCCATACATATTTATAATAACACTTGACAACACTCGGCTGAGTATTGGACCAATAAATTTTTCCAGGAAATTAAATGTTTGCCATCGAATGTTGAACATAGATTTATTGATCCAGAAAAACGTTTTTTTTTTTACTGTATAATAATCGATAATTTATTTGTGCCAATTAAACGCGCAAGTATATAATCGAGACTCAGTCAATCGATAACACATTTATGAACATGATCGATAATTTGTATCAGTCGATAACACAACTAAGTACTCAAGTTATAATCGATAACACTTCCAAACTTTCGATTTTTAATCGACTAATCGATAATTCATAAAATACATACTCAATACTTTTGATGAAATGATAACACATTATAAAGTATAGTCGATACATTCGCTGATTCGATTAGTCATATGAGATCCTACTCGAAAATTTTCGTAAATAACTAATAAATTTAAGAACAAACTCTACACACAAAAATAATCGATAACACATTAAAATTATACTTCTACAATAATCCAAGTAAGTATCGAAAAATAAATATTATAAACCACTTCATAGGTGCTAGTATATAAATCCCGGTTCATGCTTAGGTATGATTTTTTTTAATAAACTCCTTTAATAAAATAGCTCAAAATTCATCGAACGTATCTTCAGTACCGTGAAGTCTTGTGAAATATCTGCGTTGACTGATTTTTCATATGTCATCACCCGTTTCTGAGGAAGAGAAACATGACCATGGGCATTACCAGCTAATGGAAATTTTTAAATATCTTTTAGGATTTTCAAAAACTCAATTTTGCATTTTCGTTAAGTGTAATATCTTAAAAATATTCTCCGAAAATTTAAAGTTGATCCGATAATTACTTTTCGAGTTATTCGACAAATAACAACGAGCCTCGGGCACTCCTAAGCCCAAGTGTGAAACTTTAAATGCTTTTTTCTCAAAAATATGATTTTGAACTGGTGACAACTGTAACTCGGAAACCGCTAAGTAGATTTTAACGCAATTTCTACAGCATTTAGAATACATAAAATTATCCTGGGCCGGATTGAAGCCTTTTTTCCCAAAAATTTCGATTTTTAAGACCAATTAGCTGTCGATTTTTTCCCGAAAATCTAGAAAAAATTTCCTGAGACCGCCATTTTGTTAATTTTTGAAGAAATGAAAGCTTCGATCCGGATCAGGGTTATCTATTTATAAAACAAATTTTTCTTATCCGATTGATTTTAGATGAATCTCCAAGGACTTATGATTGTCACCGCAAAAACCTTTTTTTGGAACTGGGTCTACACAAACAGCTATAACTTCGGAAATTAACTTTTTTCAAATTTTCGTGACTTCAAGTCAAAACATTTTGTAATAATGCCATGTTATTATTTTTGTAAAATAACATGATTTAATGAAATTTGTAATTTTTTCGTGTGTCTGACTACCCCTGACCCTTTAAAGCCTCACTGAACTGAGTTAAAAATAACATTGCTATATTGGTGATTATAATGAATTTTGTTGTTTAAACATTAATAACGGTTTTCGGTAGTAGACAATTTAGTCTGAAAGGATCACTTATTATACTCATTTGTACCTAAAAGTGGCGCTACTATTTGCACTACTTTTGAACGCCCTCGAAATACCTTCCTAAGTACCTAGATACATACATATTGAAATTTGACGGCATCAATCAATATTTGCAATTTTGCTAAAGACTACAAATGTTACAAAAAAAAACAACAACAAAATAACATTTTCCATTGTTTATGTACATTATCAAGCAGCTTTAGAAGTGTTGTGGAAATGTTTTTCATACGAAATTTGTTTTTTACCTGACAAATGTATGCCAATATTATTGTGACTGACAGCCAAGAGCAGACATAAAAAAGTGAAAAATCATTTGCAATTTGGCAAAAGCACAAAAAGTGAACAGACAATGGCTGAAAAAAAAACATGAAACGAAGCAAAACAAAGGCGTAAACAAAATAAGCAAAGCAAAGAAACCTTAAAACAACGTGGAAATATGTTTTGCGATTTGTTGTTGTTATTATAGCTGTATTTGTTGTAAATGTGTAAAAAGGGCTGCTTAATATTCATGGCCTATTAGCAACTAATTACCAATTAACTAACCACCGGCGCAGCAAAAACTAAAATAACGGTATACGAATAGCAATTTCCATATTCGCTAAATGTTAAAAATAAACAAAACAGATTTCGATATTTGCGTGCGAGCAATAACTATCGACAATAAAAACGAATTTGTAGAATATTTGCCCACGCAAACAGTTGAGGCGTTAATTGCCGCTAAAGCATTTTGCTTTATTGTCAACAAGAATGCGTGCTGCTGTGAGTCGCACACACCCCTCCCACAGACATGCGCATGCAAATAACTGTTAATATGCAACTCGCGTTGCTGGTTAACTCAGTCAGATTCATTAGTATATAATTACAAGTGTAAATCGCACGCTGAAATCGGTTGAAATATATATATTTTTTTTATTTTTAATTTTTTATATTTTTACCTCGGCATATTCTGGCAGCTACACTGAGTGTGACGAAATCTGTATATATTTTATAAATAATATGCACTTAAATACGTGAATATAAATTTCTATTAAGCATGTTTTTGCGTGGGCTGTTGGAAAAATTGCTTAAAGTCTCACACAGTGGGCCCAAGAGCTCATTGCCTATGCAACCCGTTGGCTGATTCAGTGCGGTCACACTTTTGGCGTCACGCCAAGGCCGTCGCAGTTGGCCACTGGGGATAGCCTGAGATATATGATAGTATCTACATAGTATATTTAGCACAAAATGCTGACTAATAATTTCTGAGCCCAAAACGAACTGTTTACGATTAAGAGATGAAAACAAACTATAAGAAAGCTAAAAAATTTAATGAATTAATAAAATCAAATGAAAAGTGGCTAGCATAAAAATTTAGTATATAATTTAGTGGGTGTAGACTCTTTCACAAGCACACCCACTTTTAAGAAAAAATAACGGTATTTTCGAATAGTTGCAGACACTTATTTTCAATCGAATTATATAATATAGACCGAGTGGATATTTAAAGCATGAAACTGAATCTCTCATAGAATCAGTCATAACTTTGAAGTTTTAGATAATTTAGTATACCTAGGCACCAGCATTAACACCAATAATAATGGCAGTCTTGAAATCCAACGCAGAATCACTCTTGCCAACAGGTCCTGCTATGGACTGAGTAGGCCATTGAAAAGTAAAGTCCTCTCTCGACGAACAAAAACCGAACTGTATAAGGTCCTCATCATTTCCGTCCTACTTTATGGTTCGGAAGCATGGATGATGTCAACATCCGATGAGACGGCACTAGAAGTTTTCGAGAGAAAGGTTTTGCGGAAGATTTACTGTCGCCTTTAAACATTGGCGAATACCGCAGACGATGGAATGATGAGCTGTATATGTCATTCATTGACATAGTTTAGCGAATAAAAAGACAGCGGCTACGTTGGCTAGGTCATGTTGTTCGAATGGATGAAAGTGCTCCAGCTCTGAAAGTGTTCGATGCAGTACCGGTTGGTGGAAGCCGAGGAAGAGGGAGACCTCAACTCCGATGGAAGGACCAGTTGGAGAAGGATCTGGCTTCACTTGGTATTACCAATTGGCGTCAAACTGCCAGAAGGAGAGATGCGTGGCGCGCTGTTGTGGACTTGGCTATAACCGCGTAAGCGGTGTCTACGCCAGTCAAGAAGAAAAAGAACTGAATCTCTCAGACAATTAACATTGGCTTTCTTTTTTATTTCATTAGGAAACTGTACTTTTCAAAAACAATCTATCCGTCGCTGCGGACGATAACCTTCCTACCCATCGTTACATGTTGTTGAGAGCATCTGCGGGTTTTCACGAGCTATATTTCATTATTACCGCCGTTTCTAGAGTTGAGTGGAAGACTCGAAGAGTTCCCTATGTTTCACAGAGCTTGAAATCCTTGCGTTCGCTATAAAGTATACATCTTAAAATACTTTTGTAATATTTTTCATAAATTTCTAACGATAATTCTTTAAAAAATATATAGAACATACGAGATTTTTTCATAGTAGAGATCCACTAGTAACCAAATGGATATATTACAGCCTAAAAATTGATAAATACTCGATGTTCAGAGTTGTAGAAGTACTTAACAAGAAGAAAAGCTAAATAAACCAATTTGAGGGAGCACAAATCTCCAAAAAAGTTTCTACGAACCTCCAAACATCGAAAAAATAAAATTAGTTGTAACTTGGTTTTACAATAAAAAAAGTGATGTTACTTGTAATGTTAAGAGGAAAAATAGGACATGAAAAATAAACAATATATGTGAAGAAAAATATAATTTAAAGTTATTAATAATAAAATATATAATTTATTTATTTGTTTGCAATTTTTCGCAAATCAGTTTAAAATCGTTTTATAATTTTCTTTGATTTTAACCGCTAAATATCCACAACAAATATTCATACCAAGGTTTATGAACAAAAATTAACCCAGTTCAAAAATAGAATTCGCCAAATTTTTGTTTGATCAAAATTTGGCTACACCCAGCAGAAATTACTTTGACTCACGGCGTGCAAAAACAAATCAAATACTCTAAACACATATATGTATGTATATATATTACATTCATTTGCCTAAACAAGCGCTTAATAAAAGTTTAACTACACCCAACTAAATCATAATAATTTTTATGGCGTTAAAATGAGATACATTGTTGACCAAATTGGCAATAAAAACGCAAAGCACCACTTGCCGACTGTATTTCATGTTATTGTTGTACAAAAAGAAAAATAAATAAATAAAAATTTCAATTGTTGCTTGAGTAAGTGTTGCAAGCTAATCAAAATAAATGTCGTAAGACAGCTAGCTAGAAAAATTAGACAGACATATGAACAAGCAGTCAGATAAATATACATATTTACTATATATATATATATTATTGTCTATATATATCATGGTCTGTTTATAGACATGCACCTGTAATCGAAATGAGCAATGGAAAATTTCTGCACACGATTTGCATGTGAAAACGCTATTTTGGCGAAAATCTGTGTTGCCGTTGTGCCAAAATAATGAGTGTTCGAAAAAAAGTAGAAGTAGTGTACATAATATTAATTATATTCAATTACATACAGAAAAATGTTTGAACTGATATTAGCTTAAGAGCTTAGATTAAACTAAAATCACGATTAACTTGTTCCAAAATCAATCAACTTTTAATAATTATAATTTTTAAAATGTATTAGGATGAGAACACAGTGAAGCAAAGATCGAACTAGAGAGTATTTGAACGTGCAAAGCGGAAGGTCGGGGTATAAAATGACGTATGAGAAGGTAGGTCAAATCGAAGATCGTTCCTACGACAGTTCCGTAACCGAAACGAATCCTGATTTATATCCAGACTGCCAACTCGATTCGGACACATGCTTGGATTGGGAACTATTCGCAAATTATTATCTAAAAGAGCTGTGAAGAGCTAATACTTCACCAACTCATTATTTTCCTTTTGCACTATGTATTCAACCTAGGTTTCAGTTTCGGAAAACCAACGTTTTTATACTCTCGTAACAAAGTTGCTAAAGAGACGATCTGAATCGTTTTTTTAGCCACTTCTTAATACAGTCCAAAAATGAAAGAAATCGGATAACAACCACGCCCACCTCCCATACAAAGGTTACGTTGAAAATTACTAAAAGTGGTTTAACACACTAACGAAAAACGTCAGAAACACTAAATTTCACATAAGAAATGGCAGATGGAAGCCGCACTCAGATTTTTTTTACAAATCGCCCACTTATGGGTCAAAAACCATATCTCAAGAACTACTCGACCGATTTCAATGAAACTTGGTTTATAATAGTTTCCTTACATCCCAATGATATGTTGTGAAAATAGGCCAAATCGCTTCACAACCACGCCTACTTCCTATATACCAGAACTTTGAAGACGATCTGAATCGTTAACTTTACAATATATAAAGTAAGCACTAGTGAAGATATCGGTGCAGAACTTTGCACAAATACTATGTTTATAGTGTGGCAGCCTCATTCTAAAAATCGCCGAAATCGGACCAAAGGTTTTTAAGGCCCCATATATCGAACACAAGGACCTCGGTGCTTCTAACTTAATATTATGGTTTCCAACTTTCAATGGACTTATACAATATATATGATATGTGGGTCAAATTGTGTATTATTAATATAAATAAAGTTAAATAAATAAATTACGAGAGTATAAAATGTTCGGTTACACCCGAACTTAGCCCTTCCTTACTTGTTTAGATTAAAGTTTAAATTCGAGGGAGATACACCGATTCTGGCGATCTTTTAACTTTTTGATTTATCAGTTTTTTTTCAGATTCGGCAACATTCTCAGGAGGTCTAAAAATACTGGAGATCAGTTCCAGAGAATACGATGACACGGGAACCAACTCAAAGTTCAATTCAAAATTTTAATAGATTTCAATGATTTGAGACATATTATTTGAGAGTTCGCGAGGCCCCCACTTTGAAGAAAGCTTTCGCATATCCAAATATTGATGAAGGATAGATAGCAGATAGATCCAACACGTTTCATTGAAATCTTTTCTTACTTGCCTTTTGTAGGCTAGGTCTAACAAGAAAACATATGGATGTAATTATTTTGGCTCCCACTTATAAAAACAATGGCTTCGGGCTGACTGGCACTATACTATTATGAGAGAAGGAAATCCATTATTTTATTATCAACACAAAGTCGAAAAATTCAACTAAAGTCTATAAATTAAAAAAAAAAATCATAAATTCTTTATCGCGAATTCGAAATCCTGATCTTACTTCTTGCGTGAAAAGCACGAAAACCAGTTCAAACATAAACAGAAGTCTCGCAATATTACAAAATGCTTAATGGATTAATATTTCATAATTAGTACATACAAAAATACACTCGTGCATACAAACAAAAGCGTGTGCGCATGTTTACCAGTCAATATTCGAAGTATTTGGCTCCAATTTCGCGAGCATCTATGCAAATTGAGCGGTTTAGAAAAAGACTGGAAACCGCTAAAACGAACGCCAACGAATCAGCAGCACCGCCAGCGCTGCCGCCAACGGCTCCCACAAGTCAGCACAAAAGCAGCCTGAGACACGGTAGAATAGTAGCTGCCAGCAGCAGAAAATAATAATAAAAAAGCAACAAAAACCGAAAGCAACAACAGCAACGCAATGTGAGATACCAGTTATGTGGGCTGGTATGTAAGCGCCTCGATCTTGTTGTGGGTAACGGTGCGGCGACGAGTAGCGTACGGCAAATATTTGCTAACTTGGTCATAAATAACTGGCATATTTATGCGAAAGAGAAAAAGACAAAAAGAAAAAAATTCAAGAATAGGAAGGCAGAAAAAATGTGAGAATATCCGTACACCGCGCCGATATTCGTGTGACTCGCGCGTCCAACGAGCGTACAACCAATTGCGTTCGAACTATTTATACCTTTTGCCAATTTGTCTGGATCTACTTAGAGACCTATCTGTTTCGCGCATACTTGTTATATTTGTTGTTGTTGCAGCTGACATATAATTTTACGTTCATAATGAAGCAAGTGGGTGCTAAATGTGATTTATTGGTATTTTTTGAAAATTATCTCTACAAAGTTGGAAGTAATATTTTTATTTATTTTCTTTTTTCATATTTTATCTAGAGATTTTTTGACATTTTGTAGACGACAAAATTATGTGCTGTATTTATTTGATGGCGTTGTAAATCACATTTTTAGCGCTGTGTTGTCAGGTTTTGCATTCAACTGTTAAAGCATGTATAGTGGGAAAAAAGTAACAGTGTGGGATTATATTAAGTATAGAAATGAGATTTATGTGGCAAATAGAAGGTGTGAAATGACTTATTTTAAATTTTTAAATTTTATTTTGTTTATTTAAGAGATAACATTGTTATAGATAAATACTGGGAATATTGCAAGTTATTAAGATAAACACGTGAAAAACTATTTAGAAATGGAATTTTGAAAATTCTGCACTACAAAAATAAAATAATACAAAATTTACTAATATTACTTTGTAAAAAATAATAAAAGAAGGTGTTTTGAAAATTTAGTTTTTGATGAATTTATAATACTTTTAAGAAAAAAATTTTTGATGAATTTCTTTCAAGATAATTTTTTTTTTTTTTTTAATTTTTAAAGAATTTATTAAAAAAAAATTGTTATAAATATTTTAATTTCTAAAAACTTTTAATTTTTGAAGAATTTACTTTTAAAAACGAAATTTTAAAAAATATTTTTATTTAAAATTTTGGAGAATTTTCTTTTAATATAAAAATTTTAAATTTTAAATTTCGTAAAAAAATTTTAATTTTTGATGAATTTCTTTTAAGATAAAAATTTGAAAAAATATTTTTTTTCTAAAAAAATTAATTTTTGAAGAATTTATAATACTAAAAAAAAAACAATTGTATTCCTAAAAACTTTTAACTTTCGAAGAATTTACTTTAAAAAAAAATTTAAATTTTTGGAAAATTTTATTTTAATATAAAAATTATTTTTTCTAAAATTTTTTATTTTTTGAAAAATTTACTTTTAAGAAGAAATTTTGAAAAAAATATTTTTTTCTTAAAAAATTTTAATTTTTGAAGTTTACTTTTAAGAAAAATATTAAAAAAATACTTTTTTGTTAAAAAAAATATTAATATTAGGAGTCGGAATCGTTGGAGAAAAAATTAAGAATGCTAATAAAAAAATGTTTTATATGTTGAAAAAAAAAATGTTTCAGAAAAAAATTTACAAGAATATTTTTCCTCTTATTTTGAAAAACAAAAAATTAGAACTTGAAAAAATGTGCTAATTGACTGAAATTTTCATAATGTAATGATTTTTTCAAAAAAAATATTTATTTATTAAAGAAATAAATAAAAAATTAAATGATAATATTATAAAAGTTTGAACTTTTGTAAAAAAAAAATATCGAAAACGATTATTATGAAGAAAATTTAATTTAAGAAGTTTTTTATATAGAATAAACTATATATTTTCAAAAAGAATCCTAGAAAAGCTAAATATACATCGTTATATTTGAAAACCAATTTTTATAACCTCTTGCCTACGCCTGCAACAAAATTTATTTTTTAAGTAAAAAGTAGTGACAGTGTGAATCTGTTTAACCCCCATCATAATCAAAGTGTCAGCCAAATACACAATGCAATAAATTGAAGAAAAATAAATTACAACACCAAATTAAATAAAAACAACTTCATCAACAACACGAAAAATATTGCAAACGAAGCGCGCAAATCAAATGTGTTTACTGTACATTGACTTTTGGCTCAACGTCCGTCCGCCCAACTGTCCATCTGTTTGTTTGTTGGCAAGTTGTTTGTTGCACATCCGCACTCTATTTTCGTGCGAAATGCATTTAACTTGAATTGAATGCAAAAAGGAAAGAAAGCAAAACGCGCAATGAAGCGACCAACCATTAATGGACTACCATAAAATATAAATATGCGATGCACACAATTTAATTAAAAAGTCATTGTATTGTAAGCAAACAACTACAACAACAACAACAACAGCAGCAGCAATATTGGCAGAACTGCCGTGCTAAACAAACAGAAATTAATGAAAAATAAAAACATTATGAAAACACTACAACAACTACAACCGAATGGGGGTAGCAAACAACAACTACAACAATCACAGCTGCTGCGTCGGCAATTCATTAATACATTACGCATCGCTTGAGCAGACGCTTTGTGTTTTAATTTCATTTTTCATTTTTGCCTTTTTTGCTTTTGATTTTTCAATTTTAATAGCTGCCGCTGCACACGCTACACGAAGAGTATGAGCGTGAGTGTGGCAGGAGCAACACCCCTGTCACTTGTCATTGCAGCCACTTGCTGGAGTTGCGTGTCCAACACTATTGTTGTTATTCGTTTGTTGTCGTTGTTGTTGCTTGCATATAAGTTTGAACTCTGGCACTTTGAGGTTAACAAATGCAGCCACAACAACTAATCAAGCAACAATTTACAGTGAAAAAGGGGGTGTACCCCAAGTGCATGCAACACCCGCATAATTGTGCCGACAACAACAACAACAAACACACGCACATGCATACATGCGTACAACTACATACACACATCAAGCACAAAGCGTGAATAAATAGTAGGAAACGGGTATAAAAGCGAACCACCGGCATATACTTCATGTGTGAGGGTGTGCGTATGTATGTGTGTTGGCTGCTCGCCAAACCGCGCAACAAATGGCGAAAATTCCATTGACCTCTTCCTCCTCTAATTGACAAAGAAAAAAAAGTGAATGTCATTACGCTGCGCTGCCTGCGCTCGTGCTGCCTACAGCGCCGCAAAAGACTTTAGCAACGAACTTGTTTACGCAACATATTTTTGGAACTTAAAATATTTACTTTTCAATTATATCACTTAAGACGCTTCAGCTTCGCTGATCGATCACAACGGCGGCTGACTCAGCAATTGCGCGACTATTCAATTGTAGGTGTTTACAGACATGTATGTGTATGTGTGATGACAATAATCACCTTAACGCCGTTGACTTGATTGCCAATAAATTATGCAAAGCAACTGTTGTTTGCCACGAAAGCAGCCCGCATTGATTGCCTTATTATTGTTGTTGTTGTTTAATATACTATCATTTCTTCATTAAATAAAATTTTTCATTTTTTTCTTATTTTGGCATTGATTGGTGTGCTCTTGTTGATTGTTAACTGTCAGCGTATTGTGTGATCGAGTGAAAGAAGAGAATGTGTGAAGCGACGAAACAGTTAACAGAGAAGGTAAAAATAACCGCACGCTCGCATTATAGTGGGATAACTGCACTTATTTTTATGTATATTTATGTAAGTGTGTAAGCCATTTTATCACGAATGCCGGTCGCCACCGCAGCAGTTACAGTTTTAATAGTTTTCAATTTTTCTTCATTCAACTGTGCAGCGAATGACAAATGAAATATGGGAGACAAACACACAAATAACTGAGCGTTCCATTGACTCAAGATCGTTTAAGCGTTCGCCAATTGCATGCAAAATACACACACACCCACATATGTATTATATATATATTTCTATGTATTTAAATTAAATTTTATTTATTTATTTCTGTACATGTGGAGCACTCAATCCATATTGAAATAGCAGTCGCACTATTTTTTCTCACTAAAAAATTGATATTCAAAAGTTGCCGTCTTTGGCGTGGACGCGAGTCTTTCAGCAAATAGGCGACAAGTGTTTGTACAAACACGGATTCATGCGCTGTTACGTATCATCTTTTATGTTTGAGTTGAGTTGGCCCGAAGTAAAGTGATGTATTGAGTGCATGCGCTGTTACGTCAGTGTGGAATCCAAATAAATTATTATATTAAGTATATATTAACCTCGTTATATATGGGGATATAAAATTAAAAATATGTTTCAAATTAAAATAATTGAAAAAAATTGCCTATTCATAAATAGAGAACATAAAGATAAAATATATATATCGAAAACCATATATAAAGGAAAAAATTTCGTTAAAACTTGATAAATAAATAAAGTATTAAGCCCTTTAAGGGGTTAGGGGTAGTCAGGATTTTCAAAAAAATCAATTTGTTTTTGCATTTTTTTTAATATTCTCTGAAAATTTGAAGTTAATCCAATAATTACTTTTCGAGTTATTCTACAAATAACAAAGATCGCTCGGGCGCTCCAAAACGCTCGGGAGCAACTTTAATCGCTTTTATCTCAAAACTATGTTTTTTAAACTGATGACAACTGTAACTCGATAACCGCTCAGTAGATTTTAATGAAATCATCATACAGCTTTTAGAATACATAATAAACTCAGGCCTGATCGAAGGATTCTTTTTTTTCAAAAATTTCGATTTTTTAAGACCAATAAACTGTTGATTTTTCCCGAAAATTTAGAAAAAAATTTCCTAAGGCCGCCATTGAAAAAAAAAGCTTCGATCAGCCCCAGGATTATCTATTAAAACTATTTTTTTTAACCGATTGATTTTAGACACAATTGGGAAACACAGACAGCTATAACTTTCGAAATTATAATTTTTTTTTTTTCAAATTTTCGTCACTTCAAGTAAAAACATTGTGTAATAATGCCTTAGTATTACTTTTGTAAATTAACGTGATTTAATAGCAAACAAAATTACTGAAAATTCTCATTTTTTCTTGTCTGTGACTACCCCTAATCCATTAATAAATGAATCAAAATGAATAAAGTAAAAGAATTATTATTTTTGAAGAAAATTAATTTTTATCTAAAAAAATACTAAAAATATAGATACTTAAAAAATTAGTGATTTATGAAAGATATTTATTCATTTTTTCATAAATTAAATCGTGCTTTTTGCTTCGTTTAAAAAAAGTTTTAAAAGTTCATCGAGTGAACTTAAAGTTACTTTAATGCAGACCCAGCCCCCGTTTTAACTTTATATAGCTTGTAAATACCTTCAATTTATTTTGTTAGTCTGTTTTTGTGTCTTATCTCTAAAATACCCATTCAAAATATAGTTTAGTCCGTCAGCAGTAATTGTTTACATAAAAACTTCCAAATGGTTTATTTCACTCATCAATGGATAGATTTCGACCAAAATTTTCGATTTTGCGGTTTCAATGATTTCGTAATTAGCGACATCTATTAGACCCGGAATGTATTTTTTTCGAGTCGGTAAGTGAGTTCAATGTGATCGTACTTTTTATTTTCGATACAGTTTCAATGATTTTGATGTAAAATTTTTCGATCGTATAGACCAATTTGTCGTTAGAAACAGATTTAATGATTAACAAAAAATTAATAATTCAATTTTATTTCATAAGAAAATAGAAAATAACTAAACTTCACTGTGTATAGCTCTATTATTTTAATTTATGCATATACTAATTTCGTACTTTTAATTTCATACTAAATTTTCCTTAATATTGTCACTTCATTCCATACTTTCCCTCTTTAATATAAAATTAAAATATTTTATTTTTAACTCCTTCTCGCCTTTGAACGCAAACGAGACGTCAAAAATGAACCGATTTCCGATATTTAAATTTATGTAAGCTGCTGATCAAACAGGTGTGCATTCTAAGTATTAATAATTTTGATTATATAATACGTGGTTTATATTAAGTAGATATAATCGCTTAATAATTTTAATTTTATAATGCACTAATTATTTAAATACGCCGATAATGAGATGTCACATTCTTTTTTATCAACTTCATTTGTATTAAAATACTTTGCACACGTATTTTAAGCGCACTTTTAAGAATGGAAAGGTGTATTGATTAAAATATCATTCATTCAGTATTTTTAAGCGATACTAATTGCATATAAATGTCGAAAGCGTACGAATTATGTAACTCAAATCGTTGTCGTAATTAGGGACTCTTTTATATTTATAATTTTTTGACTGGGTAAGTGCGATGGATGTGAAACATCCCCTATCCCAGATCAGTAATTTCTAACATGTCCTCGAGATGAGTTAATTAAAGGTGGAAAATACACGTTATAAAGACATAATTGTGCCTGAAGAAAATTTGGATTTCATTTCTTCTTTAACAAAAGTATGAATTGGGAACTTTTTCTACCCTGCCGCATGCACCGTAACATATTTAATTTATTGATCTGAAGAAGCTGTATGCAGCGCCCGCTGGGCTTATTGAGCCGCGTGGCCTGAATTGGGTAGTAATGATATGAGACCATCCTTTTTTGACGGCTTATGAACATTAATCAACCATATGAGTTTTAAAGTGAATCATTATTGTTTAAGCCTTCGAGAGATGATACCAGTCGCGCAAAATTTTGTTACCAAAAAACCAGAAGGTCGAGGAGTTTTAAATGATATTTGGTGTGCTCGAGAATTTTATAGAAGAAACCAGCTTCATAGGTGGTATAACATTCTTTTTTTTAATTCTTTTAAAATCTAACAATTTTGTTGAATAAATAGTGTCATATGGGGCTTATGAGCTCCATTACCGGTATTCCAAAAATATTTGTAAATAACATATGTATGTATGTATAACCCATCGATCCACCTTCTACAAAAGTAGTAAGTTAACGATAATTATGAATGGCAGAGTGATTGAGTGATTTTTTATGCACATAAATATCATAAATATGTATGTGCCAGTAAAGTGAGGGAGCAATGAACCAATTGCAACCACTGCCACCACAATTCATCATTTATGCATTTTACGTATGTATATCAGAGAGAAAACGGCAGCAATCAACAATGAACCAAATATGTGAATATGCATGTAATGCATTATATTTACAACCAATAAGCCACATATGTTGATACAGATGGATGTCTGGATATGCATGTGAATGAATGCAAGCGTAATTCTTAAAACATATTTGTGTAAAACAAAAACATGCAGTAACAACAAACGACGATGCGAACTGCGTGTGGCACATT